>NW_021964145.1:360000-534417 GCF_902167405.1 Gadus morhua | reverse complement strand
CTGTCTATTTTTTAACCATCGGACCACTAGTTTACGACAAAAACAACACAAATTCACGGCAGCTCCTTTGCCGCGTGGTTTTTAGAGCCATGTAAGGATTAGAGGGGGCGGTCGGATAGCAACCACCATAGCAACCATGACGGTCAAGTGACTGGATGCAGCCCCGTTGAAAAAAATAGAATACCACCCTCAGGAGATTAATGATATTTAAATTATTATGACCATGAAGTCTTTATTTGCATGGGTTTACATTTCGTTCTGTGTAGCATGGAAAAATCTGAGAAACACTCCGATTCAGAATGCATTGGTTTACATTTCGTTCTTTGGAAAACGGTTCTTTAGTAATAATATTTGAGGGAATGTTGTTGTTGTTTTAGGAGCGAAATGCACCGTGTGCGTGTGTGTGTGTCTGTCTGTGTGTGTATGTGCGTGCGTGTGCGTGTGTGTGCTTGTGTGTGTGTGTGCGTGCGTGTGCGTATAACACGCTATTTTATGTTGAATGCGACGTAATACAGTGTTCACGAAACGTTACCACTGTTCAACGGTAGGTATGCTTTTTGGCGACTGGGTTGGCTCTCAAGATATCAGTGTTTCAGATCAGTGTTCTCTAACAAGATCATATCATTAAAAGTTAACATAAAGTAACCGTTTAATAACAACAAACGGCAAGGAAGCACGTGAGCTGCTAGTTTTAGGCGGAAAGCAACCTGACGTCGTTGAAACATGCGAGGCGAATCCTGGTAGTCCCTAAAATCATTGCATTTCCCATTTCATGATACTTATAGAATTAATAAAGATCATAACACATTTCACTGACCTGAAGATTATGTAAGGAAAAATGTAAATTTCTCGCTAGAAAGTCATTAGAACGCCTTAATGTAAACTGGGTGTATCTGTCCTAAAATATTGCATTTCACATTCAGATAATAAAGATTAATATAAGCTAAGTCCGTGTTCCGGCTAGGGCGCGGGGGATTCTTGGGAAATTGGGGTTCTCAGTTGACAAATGGGGCTTTTGTTAACTTGTTTTGTTGTTAGGATTAAGTGGGGTTAATGGGTTCGGGATGTTATGTGGTTGTGTGTTGTTCTATTAACATTGTTCGTGTGTGTTCATTATTGTCGACACCGTCACCGGAGAGTGACGTGACCATCG
Source organism: Gadus morhua (assembly GCF_902167405.1). Lineage (NCBI taxonomy): Eukaryota > Metazoa > Chordata > Actinopteri > Gadiformes > Gadidae > Gadus > Gadus morhua. Next base: position 533,264 of record NW_021964145.1, on the reverse strand, counting down.
TTTCGTGCAGCTGTTCCGTGTTGAAGTCTCGTTCAATAAAAACCAACTCTCGTTGTCGAGCGTTCAATAAAAACAACTCTCGTTGTCGAGCGTGCCCGCCCCCTACAAACGTGTCCTCCCCCCCCCCTCAACAAACGTGTCCCCCTCCCCCCCCCTTCAACAAACGTGTCTCCCCCCCCCCCCCCCCCCCGGTCAACAACAGTCTACCTCCCCCCCCCCCCCTAAACAATCGTGTCCACAATTTGCCGCGAAAGCCGTGAAACCCAAACCCCGAAACCGCCTCCACAGCGGCACACGTGGACTACTGTAGGTATAACACACTATTTTTTACGTTGAAATGCTACGTATCCAGTGTTCATGGAAACGTACACCGTCAACGTTTTTTCTTGGCGACTGGGTTGCGTCAGCACAGAGTTCAACACCTGGCCAAACTCGTTGCCGATGTTCGACATCCAGGCGGCACTGTCCCCGATTGCACCAGCCAGCTTCTTGGTGACCTGTAAAACAAACACAAGCACTATGAAGTAAACCAATTTCCTGTTTGGTTGTAATTATACAATTTTGTATATTTTTCTACTGTTGAAACCCTCACCTTCTTTGTGGAGTCCATTTTCAGGATTCTCCCATACGTCGAAGTGATCACACCCTTCATCTCCTCCACGTGGCTGAGGATGTCGTTGGAGTGGACTGTCTCAAACCACTGGGCGAGTGGAAGGGGCCTGAAGGGTGGTGGAGGAGGGTATATGGCTGCAGAGGGGACAAATGTAGCCATCTTTTTGTGCAGCTCGCAGTCAGCCAGGTAGCGGATGGTCTGCCGTGCCCACTCCTCGCTGTGACCTTCCTCTATGGCAGACTGGAGGTAGGAGGAACTGTTCCCGCTGGTCCTCGGCTTCAGGAAGGTCATCACTTTCCTATCCAGAGCCAGCTGTGTTGTGAGGACAGCGGGAAACAGGCTCCTGTGTGCCACATCCAGCTGCGAGAGCATTTCGCGGCTCTATGGGCAGACCGGCTGCGAGCACCTGCAGCAACGCCGCTCCCACAAGATAATAGCGGCTATCCACGTCGATCACCTCCCTTACCTTCCGGTAAATCCCGGAGCTGTTCATCTTTGAGGAACACTGGGGGCACTTTGAGGGGATCCCCCACATCCTCATCGGTGCCCAGATAAACAGCCTCTGCCGGAAGTACCAGCCAGGCTCAGGAGGGGATGGTTTGGGCTCCAGTGGAGGGTGAAACCAGCAGGCCTGGATCTTTTGCTTTAGTTGGCCTGTAGGCTCATACAAGCATTTGGAAACCCAGACCTGATCGGCTTCCTGGATCACCCTTCTGAACTGGTCAGGCAGGAAACCTTTCCAGTTGACCCTCTGTGCTGCAGGTTGTGGAGCTGCCGTGTGGTGTGGCGCGGCAGAGCAGGATGAAGAAGGGGGCAGAGACGGCTTTGATGGTACCCTGAAGTGTGCTGCAGGTGGTGGAGCTGCCGTGTGGTGTGGCGCGGCAGAGCAGGATGAAGAAGGGGGCAGAGACGGCTTGGATGGTACCCTGAAGGCATAGTGAACCACTTGGATGTGGTTCAAAAGACCAACAGTACCCTGCACCTTGGCCCCACAGGTATCACACTGCTCCTCCTTGTGGTGTTCCGACAGGTGCTGGGTGAACCGGTCTCCCTCCACATGCAGGTTGCACAGGCAGCACTGCACTCCCTCTCCTGCTTCTGCGTCTCCTCTCCCTGCCTCTGCGTTGACTGCCCCTGCCTCTGTGTCTCCTCCTCTCGCTGCCTCTGTGTCTCCTCCTCTCGCTGCCTCTGTCTCTCCTCCTCTCGCTGCCTCTGTGTCTCCTCCTCTCGCTGCCTCTGTCTCTCCTCCTCTCGCTGCCTCTGTCTCTCCTCCTCTCGCTGCCTCTGTGCCTCCTCTCGCTGCCTCTGTGCCTCCTCTACCTGCCTCTGTCTCTCCTCTCCATACCTCCGTGCTCCCTGCCTCGTCCGTCTTAACTCCTCCTGCCTCACTAGACCCAGCAGTGCCTGATGACAGATCTGCTGGCTGGGGGGGGGTGGGGGGGGGTTACAAAAAGAGGGCCATGCTATGCTACATGCAACTAAGAATCCTACACTACTATACTAGTTTTCTCCAGAATGGTACAGATACATATTGTTCAATAAATAAATCCACAAAATAGAATGATGTATTGAATAGTGTTTATTCTGACATGTTAAAAGAAAATCAATAAAAAGCAAACAGGCTTTGAAAACATCAGAGGCATTACTGCAAAATCACTGAAGCCCACCAGAGGAAAAAACAAATAAACAAACCAGCAAACAATCAATTAGTAAATAATTTCACCTACCTTGTGGAACCCACAGGAGCACTTAAGGCTTCTCCCAAACAGATCCTTGGTGTTCATTTGCTTCTGCAGCGGGCAAGCGTCTATTTTTTCTAAGGCCTTTTCCATTTTGTGGCCCCTGGCCGTTTGCCTGTGGTAAAATGGAATTGGCCCCGAGCATACTTAAGGCATACATCCCTCCAATAGGAATCAGGCTTTGCTTCCTTCATCTGCAAACATCAAATGTAAAACAGGTTAATGTCGAGCTAGGCTATGTGTGTGTACAGACAGACAGATTGGTAGAAATGATACATGTGTATGTATTTATATATATTATGTATGTTTGTAGGTGGGTAGGTATGTTTTGCATTACTGTTTTATTACTATACAAATAAAGTTCTAATAATATTAATGTTATCATCATTATTTGTATTATTCAATCAATCAATATTTTCATACGAAGACATTGTAGCACAAAGTGCTTCACAAAATAAAAGCAGGCAAACTAGAGGATCATTATTGTTAATAATTAAACTTGGCACAATTAAACTTGTTTCATACACCTGTTTGCGCTGTTCACGCACATAACAAGACTCGATTACCGGAGGGGATGAAACTTGGCACAACTATTTCGTTTATACAACAAATAAATACGTTATTATTGATTCTGTCAAATCATCCCCACCATAGCCACACAGTGCTAGCATGTATCAGGTAGAATGTAGCTATTACAGTCAGAAGCTCGTTAGCAAAGCGACGTAACAAGAAAGTTGAAATACAAGTTGAATATCGTGCTGACGGGACGGGAACATTATAACACTAATACTATTAGAGCTTTCTTTGGTTGTTTTGCTTTTTTGGTGTCGCTTTTATGAGTATTAATAAAGTTTCCAAACCTTTCTACCGATGTTTTATCTCCCGTAAGCGGTGGAAAAAAATGGCTGCCACTCTAACGCGATGTTCATCGTATATTCCCGCCCCCTCCCGCGTCACGTGACCTATACTGTTCGGAACTGTGGTCGGATCTCATTCGAAACTCTTTGATCTCTGAAGGAATATGTTCGGACCTGGTTAGGAGCAGGTTAGGACCTCGTTCGGATTTGTTCGGACCTTTTGTAATGTGTTAGGACCTCGGAGGCAGTCCAAAAACCGGCAGGTACGGCCACGACAACACACTTGTAGAGTTCCAAGTCTCTGGCTTTTTGGAACAGGAAGAGCCTGGAACACTTAGGGTAAATCTAATTTTGAAATAGTCTTCAAATTGACGGAAGCTAGCTTTGATCACATCTTGGAGACGGCAGGCATTGAACCTCAGGCCTTCTACATGAGAAGCATACGCTTTGCCGTTGAGAGAAGTCCCCTGTGTTACTTCAATTGTACACCTGTAAAACCGGTTTCCACAAGCTTTGCTTAACGATAGAAGGGACAAATAGGTCATCAGTTGGCACTAGGGTATCATACATTTCATAGAGAATTTTGCTTGCCTGCCACCGTTGTCATTGATGGAAAGTCTATTGCATTGATGGAATGCAAGTTTACTACAAGCAAGATTGCCAGTTAGGACAATTCCGTTTTTTTTTTAACTGCAAGAAACACTTTTATCACATCTACACCAGATGATGCTGTTGCAAAAAGTGTAGGTACTGCTGGGAGTTGAACCCAGGGTCTCCTGTTTACAAGACAGGCGCTTTCACCAGCTAAGCCACAGTACCCCTATTGTAATGTTTACTTGAGACACCAATGAAAAAGGTCTCATGTAAGTGACCCGATCATGTGTTAAGCTATCAGAACTGGCGGCTAAAGGAATTCCAATTGAGCAGGTTACTTACATTATACAACTTACTGATGTGATTAGAACACTGCCTCTTCTGTGAACTAGACAGTCACTATGACAGTCCCAGCCACAGCTACCCTCTCAGTTCAGGAGAAATGCTTCAGCAAATTATTGGGAAGACAACGAAAGAGGTCTGCAGTACCATGACATATTTCTGTTGATCCTTTAAACAGTCCCCTTAAACATACACTGATTAACCTGTACCGTTGACGGCAGGATTCGAAACCTGCGCGGGGGGACCCCAATGGATTTCTAGTCCATCACCTTAACCACACAGTTTCGACATTTCAATTCACTATCTTGTTCAAACATTAGCATTCTGCAACATTTTTTGGTATGTAAAGCATTGCGTGACCTCTTTTTGTTTAAACATTTATTACACAGTAACATTCGGCAATGTTTCGTGATCGGATCACTTTTGACTTCGACCTTATAAATGGGATTCATTCAAAAACATCGCGTCACCTTCACTACAATTTGGAGATGCCGGGGATTGAACCCGGGACCTCATACATGCGAAGCATGCGCTCTACCACTGAGCTACATCCCCTCAAGGTATTACATAGTACATCTCTACTATCAATACCTGAAGCTTTGCTTAATGATACAGCCAATCAATAGGTTGACTTGCACTTAGGCCATCCTAAGAGATGAAGATATTTGGCCTGCCTGCTAAAAGCAGAGGTGGTAAACTGGTGTGGCAGATTTCAATCATGGAGCGGGGGATCCAATGGATTTCTAGTGCATCAGCTTAACCTCTTGGCCAGGACAATGGTGCTTATCGACCTCAAGTCTATCAGTTGTTCGAACAGTAACAGAATGCAACGCTTGAGGCTGTGTGATCAAATTGTGAAATAGTCCTACACCCTTGACCACAGCTTGCTTTGATCACATCTTAGTGATCGGACCTCAGCACTCCTACATGAGAAGCTTTACAGATGAGCCGAAAACAGATTACTTCAATTGTACATGTGGCAACCGATACATGAAAGTTTGCTTAACGATACAAGAGGGAAATCGGTTATCGACTGGCAGTACGGTATCATACATTTCTTAGAGAAGTAGTCTGCGTACAGATAGCAGAACTGGCCAACGCTTGTCGGCAGGCCTGAATCTTTCGTCGTGACGCAACAATGTTTTTCTCTTCTGTGGCTGTCAACACTTAGTGCATAAACGTACCGTACTCATATCAATGTGTTGACCGGCACTAGCTTTTGAGCGCACACTAGCTTTTGAGCGCACAAGCGCACAAAAGCAGTGCGCTTTTGAAATCGCACGCACTGATTAACCTGTATCGTTGACGACAACACAGTTTCAATTCTCTCACTTGTTTCGAACATTAGCATTCGCAACATCTTTGGTAGGTTAAGCATTGCGTGACCTCATTTGATTAAAATAGCACTCACCTGACTATTCTAGGGCAATCAAATGGAATGCCGGGGATTGAACCCGGGGCCTCATACATGCAAAGCATGCGCTCTACCACTGAGCTACAACCCCTACTGCTAGAGTATGTACATTTTAAACCGGCTTCGGAACACACCAAGGGTTTTCTCGTACATGGCATTCAGCACTGGACCTGACAACACTAGTCTTCAGATCTATCAGACCTTGAAATATTTACATTTTATGTTTGGAGAACATGTTGTCAAAAAACATCGAATGCTAAGAGCCTGTCCAGATAATGCCAGGTTTTTAAATATGGCGCCTTCTATATGCTTAGATTAACATATTTGCACTGATTTCATGCAGTTCTCACCGTAATATGTGTATGTGTTGGCTGACCAAGGGAATGAAAATTCGTAATCAGATAGAACCATTGTAGGCAGGATTCGAACCTGCGCGGGGAGACCGCAATGGATTTCTAGTCCATCGCCTTAACCACTCGGCCACGACATCACACTTATAGGGTTCCAAGTCTCTGGCTTTTTGTAACAGGAAGAGTCTGGAACACTTAGGGTAGGTTAAGCCTTGCTTGATCTAATTTTGAAATAATCTTCAAATTGACTGAAGCTAGCTTGATCACATCTTGGAGACGGCAGGCATTGAACCTCAGGCCTTCTACATGAGAAGCATACGCTTTGCCGTTGAGAGAAGTCCCCTGTGTTACTTCAATTGTACATCTGTAAAACCGATTTCTGAAGCTTTGCTTAACGATAGAAGGGACAAATAGGTCATTAGTTGGCACTAGGGTATCATACATTTTTTAGAGAATTTTGCTTTCATTGATGGAAGTCTATTGCATTGATGGATTGCAAGCTTACAACCACAAGCAAGATTGCCAGTTAGGACAATTCCGTTTTTTTTTTTTATCTGCAAGAAAACACTTTTATCACATCTACACCAGATGATGCTGTTGCAAATGTTTAGGTACTGCTGGGAGTTGAACCCAGGGTCTCCGGTTTACAAGACAGGCGCTTTCACAAGCTAAGCCACAGTACCCCTATGGTGATGTTTACTTGAGACACCAATGAAAAAGGTCGCATGTAGCGTGACCCGATCATGTGTTAAGCTATCAGACCTGGCTGATAGCTTAACACAACTTACTGATGTGATTAGAACACTGCCTCTTCTGTGAACTAGACAGTCACTGTGACAGTCCAAGCCACAGCACCCCTCTCAGTTCAGGAGTAATGCTTCAGCAAATGATTGGGAAGACAACGAAAGAGGTCTGCAGTACCATGACATAATTCTGTTGATCCTTTAAACAGCCCCTTAAACATACACTGATTAACCTGTGCCGTTGACGGCAAGATTCGAACCTGCGCGGGGAGACCCCAATGGATTTCTAGTCCATCACCTTAACCACACAGTTTCAACGTTTCAATTCTCTATCTTGTTCAAACATTAGCATTCTGCAACATTTTTTGTATGTAAAGCATTGCGTGACCTCATTTTGTTTAAACATTCATTACACAGTAACATTCAGCAATGTTTCGTGATCGGATCATTTTTGACTTCTACCTTATAAAAGGGATTCATTCATAATGCTCGCGTCACCTTCACTACAATTTGGAGATGCCGGGGATTGAACCCGGGACCTCATACATGCAAAGCATGCGCTCTACCACTGAGCTACATCCCCTTAATGTATTAAAGAGTACATCTCTACTATCAATACCTGAAGCTTTGCTTAATGATACAGCCAATCAATAGGTTGACTTGCACTAGACCATCCTAAGAGATGAAGATATTTGGCCTGCCTGCTAAAAGCAGAGGTGGTAAACTGGTGTGGCAGATTTCAATCATGGAGCGGGGGATCCAATGGATTTCTAGTGCATCAGCTTAACCGCTTGGCCAGGACAATGGTGCTTATCGACCTCAAGTCTATCAGTTGTTCGAACAGTAACAGACTGCAACGCTTGAGGCTGTGTGATCAAATTGTGAAATAGTCCTACACCCTTGACCACATCTTGCTTTGATCACATCTTAGTGATCGGACCTCAGCACTCCTACATGAGAAGCTTTACAGATGAGCCGAAAACAGATTACTTCAATTGTACATGTGGCAACCGATACATGAAAGTTTGCTTAACGATACAAGAGGGGAAATCAGTTATTGACTGGCAGTACGGTATCATACATTTCTTAGAGAAGTAGTCTGCGTACAGATAGCAGAACTGGCCAACGCTTGTCGGCAGGCCTGAATCTTTGTTGTGACGCAACAATGTTTTTCTCTTCTGTGGCTGTCAACACTTAGTGCATAAACGTACCGTACTCATATCAATGTGTTGACCGTCACTAGCTTTTGAGCGCACACTAGCTTTTGAGCGCACAAGCGCACAAAAGCGTACGCTTTTGAAATCGCACGCACTGATTAACCTGTATCGTTGACGACAACACAGTTTCAATTCTCTCACTTGTTTCGAACATTAGCATTCGCCAACATCTTTGGTAGGTTAAGCATTGCGTGACCTCATTTGATCAAATAGCACTCACCTGACTTTTCTAGGCCAATCAAATGGAGATGCCGGGGATTGAACCCGGGGCCTCACACATGCAAAGCATGCGCTCTACCACTGAGCTACAACCCCATACTGCTAGAGCATGTACATTTTAAACCGGCTTCGGAACACACCAAGGGTTTTCTCGTACATGGCATTCAGCACTTGGACCTGACAACACTAGTCTTCAGATCTATCAGACCTTGAAATATTTACATTTTATGTTTGGAGAACATGTTGTCAAAAAACATCGAATGCTAAGAGCCTGTCCAGATAATGCCAGGTTTTAAATATGGTGCCTTCTATATGCTTAGATTAACATATTTGCACTGATTTCATGCAGTCTCACCGTAATATGTGTTGGCTGACCAAGGGAATGAAAATTCGTAATCAGATAGAACCGTTGTAGGCAGGATTCGAACCTACGCGGGAGACCCCAATGGATTTCTAGTCCATCGCCTTAACCACTCGGCCACGACATCACACTTTTAGGCTTCCAAGTCTCTGGCTTTTTGTAACAGGAAGAGTCTGGAACACTTAGGGTAGGTTAAGCCTTGCTTGATCTAATTTTGAAATAATCTTCAAATTGACTGAAGCTAGCTTTGATCACATCTTGGAGACGGCAGGCATTGAACCTCAGGCCTTCTACATGAGAAGCATACGCTTTGCCGTTGAGAGAAGTCCCCTGTGTTACTTCAATTGTACATCTGTAAAACCGATTCCTGAAGCTTTGCTTAACGATAGAAGGGACAAATAGGTCATTAGTTGGCACTAGGGTATCATACATTTTTTAGAGAATTTTGCTTTCATTGATGGAAAGTCTATTGCATTGATGGATTGCAAGCTTACAACCACAAGCAAGATTGCCAGTTAGGACAATTCCGTTTTTTTTAACTGCAAGAAACACTTTTATCACATCTACACCAGATGATGCTGTTGCAAAAAGTGTAGGTACTGCTGGGAGTTGAACCCAGGGTCTCCTGTTTACAAGACAGGCGCTTTCACCAGCTAAGCCACAGTACCCCTACGGTAATGTTTACTTGAGACACCAATGAAAAAGGTCTCATGTAGCGTGACCCGATCATGTGTTAAGCTATCAGAGCTGGCGGCTAAAGGAATTCCAATTGAGTAGGTTACTTACATTATACAACTTACTGATGTGATTAGAACACTGCCTCTTCTGTGAACTAGACAGTCACTATGACAGTCCAAGCCACAGCACCCCTCTCAGTTCAGGAGTAATGCTTCAGCAAATGATTGGGAAGACAAAGAAAGAGGTCTGCAGTGCCATGACATATTTCTGTTGATCCTTTAAACAGCCCCTTAAACATACACTGATTAACCTGTACCGTTGACGGCAGGATTCGAACCTGCGCGGGGAGACACCAATGGATTTCTAGTCCATCACCTTAACCACACAGTTTCGACGTTTCAATTCTCTATCTTGTTCAAACATTAGCATTCTGCAACATTTTTGGTATGTAAAGCAATGCGTGACCTCATTTTGTTTAAACATTCATTACACAGTAACATTCAGCAATGTTTCGTGATCGGATCATTTTTGACTTCTACCTTATGAATGGGATTCAGATGCCGGGGATTGAACCCGGGACCTCATACATGCGCTCTACCACTGAGCTACATCCCCTTAAAATATTAAATAGTACATCTCTACTATCAATACCTGAAGCTTTGCTTAATGATACAGCCAATCAATAGGTTGACTTGCACTAAACCATCCTAAGAGATGAAGATATTTGGCCTGCCTGCTAAAAGCAGAGGTGGTAAACTGGTGTGGCAGATTTCAATCATGGAGCGGGGGATCCAATGGATTTCTAGTGCATCAGCTTAACCGCTTGGCCAGGACAATGGTGCTTGTCGACCTCAAGTCTATCAGTTGTTCGAACAGTAACAGACTGCAACGCTTGAGGCTGTGTGATCAAATTGTGAAATAGTCCTACACCCTTGACCACAGCTTGCTTTGATCACATCTTAGTGATCGGACCTCAGCACTCCTACATGAGAAGCTTTACAGATGAGCCGAAAACAGATTACTTCAATTGTACATGTGGCAACCGATACATGAAAGTTTGCTTAAAGATACAAGAGGGGAAATCGGTTATTGACTGGCAGTACGGTATCATACATTTCTTAGAGAAGTAGTCTGCGTACAGATAGCAGAACTGGCCAACGCTTGTCGGCAGGCCTGAATCTTCGTCGTGACGCAACAATGTTTTTCTCTTCTGTGGCTGTCAACACTTAGTGCATAAACGTACCGTACTCATATCAATGTGTTGACCGGCACTAGCTTTTGAGCGCACACTAGCTTTTGAGCGCACAAAAGCGTGCGCTTTTGAAATCACACGCACTGATTAACCTGTATCGTTGACGACAACACAGTTTCAATTCTCTCACTTGTTTTGAACATTATGTAGCCAAGGCTTCATAAGCTGGGAAAAGTTAAAAGAAGAAAGAGTAAAAGTCCGCTATTACTTTGTATGAATGTGTGAGAGAGCGATAGCTGGCATTTATGGGGTTAACTGCGTCGGACAGAGCAGGGAGACGTGCGTCATGACGTCACGGTGAAGCGGCGTTGTAGGTGCGCATAACTGCGTGATAATTAGTGGGAGAGGAGAGAACGCACCGTTCGGTTGCACGATTGAAAAATATCTAGAAGTAGTTAAAAGTATCTAGAAGTAGTTGGAAAACACCGCGAGCTGACTCAACAGTCCACAGCTGATGTTGCCCGCTCGGCGGTGAGTTTAATGTGTCTTTTGAATGTGGGGAGCGTCGAGTGGAGGTGTGTGTGCGTCAGTGCGAACCTGTCGCTAACTGCTAAATTGAAACCTTGTGCGTTAGCCGCTAGTGTAGCGACCAAGGCGAATTAGCATTGAACTCGAGCTAACGCACGAGTTAACTGCTAACACCGTGGGGTAATTCTAAATGTTAAGCTATTGTGTGCATTGTATGGAAGGAGAGAAAAAGGGGGATTCATTATTTAATTCGGACAATTATTATTTAATTCGGACAATTGATGCTAAAAGGCTATTTTGAGTTATTTGAGTTTTTATTTCATTCACTGGTAAAGTGAGACCTATGTGGATAATATATTTTTGTTAATTGATTTAAATTAATATATAGGTCATATTTATGTTATTATTTATTTTAAAGGCCCACTATGCAACTTTTTTAGCCAAAATTACATTAAGTATGCAGGTTGAGAGTTATGCTGATGGTTCTGCATCCATTTCTGGGTCGATTGGTGGGTGTGTCATTTACCCATGTCGCCTCTCCAGTGTAAAAGCGCATATGCAACTTGATCTGTTCGGACCGACACAATCCGGATGTGACGCAGCGGAAGTATCCTCGAAAATGTAGTCAGATTGTAGTTTCGAAAATGCTTTACGGCACAGACACACACCCAAACATGGCACCGGCTAGATATAAACAGCCAGTTGCGAGGCAATTGTTGCATTCATCATGGATCAATCGACTAATGGTACGGCCACACCAACCGCGTTACTCGCGTTGGATAACGCGAGTAACGCGCCTAACCTGGCGCTTGATCATTGTGTGTCACAAAAATGGTTCAACGCGCCTGTGGCTGCGCTAGAGTCCGAGGTAGGAAACCCAAACGCCGCCGTGTTTGGGTGCATGATAGAGTTTAGATCGGGTTAGATTAAATAATCTCGGATATAAATAACGATCTCATCTCATCTCATCGTCATCCGTTATCCGGGTCGGGTCGCGGGGGGAGCAGCTCAAGCAGGGGGCTCCCAGACCTCCCTTTCCCGGGCCACATTGACCAGCTCTGACGGGGGGATCCCGAGGCGTTCCCAGGCCAGTGTTGAGATATAATCTCTCCACCTAGTCCTGGGTCTTCCCCGAGGTCTCCTCCCCAATGGACGTGCCTGAAACACCTCCCAAGGGAAGGCGCCCAGTGGGCATCCTTACCAGATGCCCGAACCACCTCAGCTGACTCCTTTCTAAGTAAAGGAGCAGCGGCTCTGAATCCGAGTTCCTCACGGATGACTGAGCTTCTCACCCTATCCCTAGGAGACGCCAGCCACCCTTCTGAGAAAACTCATCTCGGCCGCTTGTACCCGCGAATCTCGTCCTTTCGGTCATCACCCAAGCCCTCATGACCATAGGTGAGGATAGGAACGAAGATCGACCGGTAGATCGAGAGATTTTGCCTTGCGGCTCAGCTCTTTTTCGTTAACAACGGTGCGGTAAAGCGAACGCAATACCGCCCCCGCTGCTCCTGATTCTCCGGCCAATCTCACGCTCCATAGTACCCTCACTCGCGAACAAGACCCCGAGGTACTTGAACTCCTTCACTTGGGCTAAGGACTCATAAATAACGATAATCGGGTTAAATAACTTCACATGGTGTGTGGTGTGTTTCCAGCATTCGTAGTGTTGATCAGCAGAGAAATAGTCCGCCAAGACGTTGAGGTTGCTTAGCAACCAGAGACTCTGTCCATGCAAGTGAACGGAGCGTTCACTCTTCGTCATAACTATCAAACCAAACATCCTTCACATTCACCGAGCGAACATTATGAAAGTAAAATGCACATTTCTCGCTAAAAATGTATCCATAAACGCATTTAATGGCGTAACTATGTTACTATTTCCACCCAGAATAAAGAAAGATGTCGGCCGTATGCTTCTGTGCAAGGGTCACTACAGTAACGAATTGCTTTACGGCACAGACCCCCAAACACGGAACCGGCTCGATATAAACACAAGTAACTAAGGGATTGTTATATTCATCATAGATCAGTCGACTAAAAAGAGATAGAGAAACCCAATGTCGGAGGAACAGAAGAAGAGAAAAGGGAGACTGACCGACAGAGAGGCCAGACACGAGTAAACGTTGGGCAAGCTTTTCAGGAATAGCGTGAACTGAAAGAAAAAGAAGACTGCAAATCAGACGCCGACTCGGCCGTGTTGCTTTTGAAATTGAAAGTACCTTTGGGTGAACTTTGTCTTCGTCGTATTCTTGATGTTGATAGTCTCTGTACAAATGTGTTTGCTCAACCATTTAGTTGTGAGCCCTGTAAAAATTGTTTTCTCGACCGTTTTGTTGTGAGCCCTGTATGTTTCTAGCTTGCTTGCAACCATATAAACACCTTTGTTTCCATGGGTGTTTTGCTGTTCGTCTGTCCCCCAGATACAGACTGAATCCCGAATCCAGGTTCTTGTTTATTTCGATTATTATGTTGGCCAAACCTCTTACACTGATTGTTCTGTTCAACCTAAGATAAAAACAATATAACCTACGGTATAAATTCTCCCCCGTGAACTTTAAAAAAGGATGGATTTATGTTTATTGCAATGCAATACACCCTTTTAAAAATGTATAACCTTGCCTACACTTTATGAACATCTACTTCGGACATGGGCTCCACGCATTCGCCGGCTTCTTTGAAAACAAATGCACATGGCCCCGTAGAAGTGCATGGGGAAGGGACGTCAACGAGTTGTTACGACAGTGTTGTGAAATATCTACTACGAAGCTGTAGGGGGGCGCTGTGTAGAGAAATGTGCGTGCCTAAACCAAGAAAAACAGCGAAGATATGCCCGAAGTTGCATAGTGGGGGCCTTTAACTGAAACAATGGCCTGTTGTAATTTACTGAGATGTATGAATGTGGCCTGTTCTACAGGTCAGGTTTTTGTGAAGGATTTGAATTGGTGACCGCTCGATGTCGAGGGGACATCAGCGACACCGGTAGTCCAACGATAGATAGGAGACCAGCACTGGATAGCCACCAGGCAGCTTCCAGACATCCACTGGAGATAACCAGATGGCGAGCCGGAACTAAGGAACAGAGTCCAACTGAACATACCTCCCAAAACCTGCGGTGTGGTAGGAAACACGAAGATCAAAGGGCCCCAACGATATAAACTGAGCTCATATCAAGGAAGAGAAGACCATAAAGACATTTCTTTATATTTCTATTTTATTTGCGCGCATTTTATTATTTTCCATGTTGAAAATTGTTGTTAACAATACAGTTCTGAAACTATGTTTTGTGTGAGTGTGGTCAGTATTGATGTTCCATCCTGGGCTCCATGAGCGTTAACCTAGAATCCTGGTACTGGTCCAACTTCGAATTGAAACCGAAACCCAAAAATACCTGTAACCTCATAAGGCAAAGAGGGGTTACAATTAGCATTCGGCAACATCTTTGGTAGGTTAAGCATTGCGTGACCTCATTTGATCAAAATAGCACTCACCTGACTTTTCTAGGCCAATCAAATGGAGATGCCGGGGATTGAACCCGGGGCCTCATACATGCAAAGCATGCGCTCTACCACTGAGCTACATCCCCTTACTGCTAGAGAATGTACATTTTAAACCGGCTTCGGAACACACCAAGGGTTTTCTCGTACATGGCATTCAGCACTTGGACCTGACAACACTAGTCTTCAGATCTATCAGACCTTGAAATATTTACATTTTATGTTTGGAGAACATGTTGTCAAAAAACATCGAATGCTAAGAGCCTGTCCAGATAATGCCAGGTTTTAAATATGGCACCTTCTACATGCTTAGATTAACATATTTGCACTGATTTCATGCAGTCTCACCGTAATATGTGTATATGTTGGCTGACCAAGGGAATGAAAATTCGTAATCAGATAGAACCGTTGTCGGCAGGATTTGAACCTGCGCGGGGAGACCCCAATGGATTTCTAGTCCATCGCCTTAACCACTCAGCCACGACAACACACTTTTAGAGTTCCAAGTCTCTGCTTTTTGGAACAGGAAGAGTCTGGAACACTTAGGGTAGGTTAAGCCTGCTTGATCTAATTTTGAAATAATCTTCAAATTGACTGAAGCTAGCTTTGATCACATCTTGGAGACGGCAGGCATTGAACTCAGGCCTTCTACATGAGAAGCATAACGCTTTGCCGGTGAGAGAAGTCCCCTGTTTACTTCAATTGTACATCTGTAAAACCGATTCCTGAGCTTTGCTTAACGATAGAAGGGACAAATAGGTCATTAGTTGGCACTAGGGTATCATACATTTTTTAGAGAAATTTTGCTTTCATTGATGGAAAGTCTATTGCATTGATGGATTGCAAGCTTACAAACCACAAAGCAAGATTGCCAGTTAGGACAATTCCGTTTTTTTTAACTGCAAGAAACACTTTTATCACATCTACACCAGGTGATGCTGTTGCAAAATGTGTAGGTACTGCAGGGAGTTGAACCCAGGGTCTTCTGTTTACAAGACAGGCGCCTTCACCAGCGAAGCCACAGTACCCCCTTTTCTTGTTGTCTCTGTTTGATGTTGTATGTATATATTTGTTGTTAATTATGTGTACATGGGACGGTGTGTGAAATGATATGTAGCTTCTTTTAATAAAAAACCGCCTGGGAATACCAGGTGCTGTAAGCATTATACCTTTTCAACTCGAGCTCATTGGCTGCAATGGCCTGCCGTGCGCTGTTCTTTAGCGGCCACTGTTTTGGAGAATGTAAGCAACATAAAGTCATTGACAACGTCTCTCCAAACTATTTGTGAAAAATGTGGACAGTGCAGTGACGCTGCCAGCAGGGAGCAGCAGAGAGCTGCAATGACGGCGGTCCACCTTAGTCCATCCCAGGTTTTGCAACGCTACGTTTCTTTAAAAGATCACGCAAACGATGACGCCCAAGCAGTGTAATGCATTGCGTTCAAATATGTAACTCTGAGTCTGGAATAACGTATTCATACATTCATTATGGATCTAATCATTGTTTCCGTACAAGTCCCGTCTCTGGCCACGGCAGCGCTCTCACTCCTTACGTCCTCCTCTTGTATAAAAGCTAATATGGTCCAGACAACAATTGCTTACGGCCATACAACCTTAGGCACGCCTGATCTCGTCTGATCTCGGTAGCTAAGCAGGGTCGGGCCTGGTTAGTACTTGGATGGGTGACCGCCTGGGAATGGCTCATGACCCACCAAAGTCCTTATCCCTCAACCCTGGGATCGATCCAAAAGGATTGAGGATCAAAATGGATGGCTCCATCTGGTGGCCACTGGTGGGTGGTTTTATTTTCAGAAATGTCATGTGCAAGGCCTAGATTATCAAAATCCACTAGTCTGCTGGATGTTTTGTTTATTATTTTCATACTTTGAGTTGATGTAGCTGATGAGATTCATACAATCAAGTGGAAAAGTGTTACATTTTTACATTTTTGGGCTGAATTAAGAAAAATAATAAGAATGTATTCAGTGCACTCTCACTTTTTCTGGAAGACATCCGAGCCATTCACAGAACTCAGTGTTTTGACCACACAGGGAGTGCAGCCATCACAGTGGGAGTGTATTCACATCTCTGGTTGCGGGAGTGAAGACACAAGGACTTCTAATTGCTTTGGTGTGTTTTTTCTTTCCAATACCCCACCCCTTGTGGAACCCAAGCACACAGAGACTCCAAAATACTTTTACAACTTTTATTTTTCAACCAGAATGTGTTTCATTGAAAAGGCAATCCATATAAACACAAGTAAACAAGATCTGTTTAGTTAAAAGCTCGCCCACCACAACAAGGTACAGATCTACAGGCGAGAACACGAGAGCATGAGACGAGAGACAAACATTTACTACCATTTGCAAACATTTAGTTAAACATGGAGCTGACAGACATACACGCATCACAAGGACAGGCACATATAAATAACATTAATAATAATCAAAAACACTCAACAATTAAAGAACACACACACACACACACTTGTACTTAAGATACAAATCAACAATTGGCTTGTACAGGCTAAAGTGCAATAATGAACATGGTTATCCAAAGACTCAGGTGACCAATCAACAAATAAAGGCTCAAGCTGTTCCTCCCTTTTGTGTTTTCTTTAGCAAACTTTTGTTAAAACTGAAGCAGACAAATACCTACAAACATCAAAGACATGAAGCTGACAAAGATAAACAACATGCATGACAAAAACACAGATTATCTGAACATGAACAACCACTAAAGGGTATGTAAACTGATTGTGTTAGATTGGAACTGATTATGGTTTAAAAGATTGGCCTCGATATATTGAACATAGACCAGAATGGATACTACAAAGTTAATTTTAACAGCAATATAAATAATAATAAATAAAAAACAAACAAAAGAACTTCAAGTAAAACTGCAAAGTGCATTTTTTTTTAACGATATAAATAAATAAGATAGTGCTTGCTGAAGCACTTTAAAAACACACACAAAGACAAAGACAAACACACACAAACAAGCCTCTTTCTCTCTCTTACAGATGGCACCGGAACAGTGGCATCACAGAGGTAAGTTATTCACACACACACTTCCAGGTATTTACACAGTCCCTCCTTTCCAACTCTGCATCCACGACATTCTTAAAGAGTTCAAAGTTGTCATACACCACATTGTAAAAGCCAGGGGTAGTGGACATCCTAGTGGATGAACAGTAGGAAAACTTTTTCTGCATGCTTCCAGCCACTTTGTCCTTGGAAGGGGTGTACCTCTTCCACTGTCCACCACAGTTTGGCACGTGGCAAGCCCCACATGGCCTTGAGGACTTGTTAGGCATGAATGTCTTCACTGTTGGTGCAGGAGGGACAAAGCTCTGGCTGCAGGATGTCCCACGAAACAGGACGGTGGCTGTGCGGGGGAGGACCAGCAGTATGGGTGCTGCCGACACAGGGGGTGGGCCATAGGTCAACGCAGGCGGGTGGCCTCGGCTGGAGGTGGGTGGGCGCAGGAGGCCTCGGCAGAATGGGGGTGAGCGCAGCAGGCTTCAGCCGGGTGGAGGACGACAAACCCAGTGGGCTGAACGGGCCGGTTCGCGGGAGTCGCATGCTCTGGCTCATCAACAAATAATCTGGAAATATAAAATACACATGTGATCAGCATTGATATGACGTGTGTGCTATTTGCTTTCCACAGCCAACAGGTGAAACAAAGTGCTTATGACAACTTACCTCCGCTTCTCACCACGTCTCTTTCCAGCCTCGTGATGGATGTGCCGGTACTGGACCTGAGGCCGGTCTGGCGGAGGGAGGGATGTTGGCAGCGCAGGAGCCTCCGGGAACGGTGCGTCCGACCGCACTTTCAGGTGAGGAGTCACCTTGTGGCAGAAGGAGCAGTCGCTCCTTCTGCAGCTCGTTCTGCTCTCCCTGCTGGCAGTACTGGAACAGCAGCCACACCAGCCAGCCGACATCATTCTCCACAAGCCACCTGAAGGTCTGACCGGCGTACTACCCGAACGTGATGACCAGCTGACCTTTCCAAAGGTCTCTGCTGTCTTGAGATCCAGCCATTGCGGGCCTCTGCCACAGACCTTGCTGCCTCTGTACAGTACAGCCTGGCCTCTCCTTGCCGGTACAAAATGATGTTGGGGTACTGGTGTAGCTGTTGATGGCTGACCAGCGATGGTTTAGTGGCCAAGCTCTTCCCGCAGACATCACAGGTAAAGGTCTCCCTGGCGATGGCATGGATCTTCAGACGCCTCGCCAGGTCTGACTTTAAACTGAATGTCTTGTCGCACTGATGTGTAGGCTTCTCCATGTTCCATCTGGTACAGTAAAACATGAATAAATGAGTAAAACTAAAAGCAGATCATTTAGATTGACAATATGTAGCCCTTTATCACACAGAAATGTGCTGTTGGTGTATTAGCCTAGGACAACACGCTCGCCAGATTTTATCTATGTTGGTAGAAATTAGCTACTGTTTACCAGGTATGCAGCGCATCCCATGCAACAAGAGATTAACACGGTCGCCAAATTGCTTTATGTTACAATTACTCTCGCATCAGCTGTTGTCTGAACCGTCACATTTACCAATGTGAAAAGTTTGCAGGTATGCGACGTATGCCCTTACTATTGTAAACAGTGTCGTTAGCCGCGCCTAGCTATCGTTACTAAACACACATTAATCAGCTTATTATTTCAACGACCCTTGGGTACATATAGTCATACCATACACCATTGGAAAGCTTAGATTACCACGATTAAAAGGAGACCACCCACGGCGATAGGTTGACTGAAGTCTACCCAGCAGCTAAAAACGTACCCTCTACGTCTTCCCTTTATACACAACGACCGCGTTATGACACGGTCGAAATCTTTTCTCTTTCTACAAAATCGAAACAGCTTAATACAAACCGTAAAAAAAATGTCTAAATACTAACTAGCAAACGATGCAGGGGATACAATTTACCTGAGTGAATCCTCCGTTGACAGCTTCACCGAACTAGTGGCATGGCAACCTTGATCGTGAACAGAAGAAATTAGTATTCCAATCCACGCTCAATGATTGGTCTGTTGGGCGCTCAGCTCTGCTCAGCATTGCTCAACCATTGGCTGAAGGCTGCTCAGCATCGCTCAACCATTGGTCAGCTGACGGGATAGATAGGGACTTGGAGGGGAAATTGCTTGGGAATACCAGGTGCTGTAAGCATTATACTATTTCAACTCGAGCTCATTGGATGCAATGGCCTACCGTGCGCTGATCTTTAGCGCCCACTGTTTTGGAGAATTTAAGCAACATACAGACTCTGACGACGTCTCCTCAAACTCTATTTGTGAAACATGTGGACAGTGTAGTGACGTAACAGAGAGCTGCAATGACGGCGGTCCACCTTAGTCCATCCCTGGTTTTGCAACGCTACGTTTCTTCAAAAGATCACGCAGACGATGACGCCCAAGCAGTGTAATGCATTGCGTTAAAATATGTAACTCTGAGTCTGGAATAACGTATTCATTCATTCATTATGGATCTAATCATTGTTTCTGTACAAGTCCCGTCTCTGGCCACGGCAGCGCTCTCACTCCTTACGTCCTCCTCCTGTATAAAGGCTAATATGGTCAAGTCTATAATTGCTTACGGCCATACCACCTTAGGGACGCCCGAACTCGTCTGATCTCGGAAGCTAAGCAGGGTAGGGCATGGTTAGTACTTGGATGGGTGACCGCCTGGGAATACCAGGTGCTGTAAGCATTATACTTTTTCAAATCGAGCTCATTGGATGCAATGGCCTACCGTGCGCTGATCTTTAGCGCCCACTGTTTTGGAGAATTTAAGCAACATACAGACTCTGACGAAGTCTCCTCAAACTCTATTTGTGAAACATGTGTACAGTGTAGTGACGCTGCTAGCAGGGAGCAGCAGAGAGCTGCAATGACGGCGGTCCACTTTAGTCCATCCCAGGTTTTGCAACGCTACGCTTCTTCAAAAGATCACGCAAACGATGACGCCCAAGCAGTGTAATGCATTGCGTTCAAATATGTAACTCTGAGTCTGGAATAACGTATTCATTCAATCATTATGGATCTAATCATTGTTTCTGTACAAGTCCCGTCTCTGGCCACGGCAGCGCTCTCACTCCTTACGTCCTCCTCCTGTATAAAAGCTAATATGTTCAAGTCTATAATTACTTACGGCCATACCACCTTAAAAAACTTTAATTTGAAAATTTTGAAAGTCATGGATGTCATTGCACCTTACAAGGTTAAAACGATTTCTGGAAAGCAAAAGGCACCCTGGAGAAAAGCTGCTTCTGTAACAGCACAGAAAAAATAATGCAGGAAGGTTGAACGCATCTGGCGTAAAACAAAACTTCATATTCACCATGATATCTACAAAGAGAGCCTCCGTGCCTACAATTCAGACTTAAAAAGTGCCAGAGAAACATTTTTCTCCAATATCATTAAATCCAATAATAATAATAATGCAAAAACCCTATTTGCAACTGTTGACAGACTGACCAACCCCCCAACACAAATTCCACCTGATCTCCATTCCACGCAGAAATGCAATGAGTTTGCAGCTTTTTATACTGATAAAATTGAAGGCATCAGACGCGCCATCAATATCTCCACTTCAAACAAAAATGTTGGACTACCACCCTGTTCAGGCAAAAAGTAACGTGGCAGGGATGGCATGCTTTAATGTTATTGACTCTAAAACTCTTGTGGAAACTGTTACACAACTAAAGCCATCCACCTGTTGCCTTGATTCTTTACCTACCAACCTCTTTAAGAATGTTTTTGACTGCCTAGCAATAGACATATTGCAGATAGTTAACAACTCTCTCCAGTCATGCAACTTCCCAAAAGCCCTGAAAATTGCAGTTATTAAACCCCTTTTAAAAAAGCGGAGCCTAGATACCTCTATTATTAACAACTACAGACCAATATAAAATCTGCCCTTCATAAGTAAAATCATTGAGAAAGTTGTCCTCCAGCAACTTAATCACTTCCTGGCATCAACTGGTTGTTATGACACCTTCCAATCAGGATTTCGACCCCTGCACAGCACTGAGACCGCCCTCATTAAAGTTGTAAACGACATCCGTCTTAACACAGACTCTGGCAAAACCTCAATACTAATGCTACTAGACCTCAGTGCTGCATTCAACACTGTAGACCATACAATACTTTTGGACAGGTTAGAAAACTGGGTGGGGCTTTCAGGCACAGTCTTAAATTGGTTCAGATCCTACCTACAAAGTAGGAACTACTTTGTTTCCATCGGCGAATTTGTATCAGAATCAACCAACGTGATGTGTGGAGTACCACAAGGTTCGATCTTAGGACCCTCTTTATTCAACATCTACATGCTCCCACTAGGGCAAATCATGCATAATAAAAATATTGACCATCATTGCTATGCTGATGACACGCAAATCTATGTATCGCTATCACCAAATGACTATCGGCCCATAGATCTGCTGTGCCAGTGCATTGAGCAAGTGAAAGACTGGATGTGCCGAAATTTCCTTCGGCTAAATGAGGATAAAACAGAGATAATTGTATTTGGTGCTAAAACGGAAAGGCTTAAAGTAACCCAACACCTTCACTCTCTGTCCCTGAAAACCTCAATCAAAGCCAGAAACCTAGGGGTTATCATGGATTCTGATTTACATTTCGAAAGTCACATCAAATCAGTTACAAAATCTGCATATTATCACCTTAAAAATGTAGCAAGACTTAGAGGGCTCATGTCCACCGAAGACTTACAAAAACTTGTACATGCCTTTATCACTAGTAAGCTTGATTACTGCAATGGTCTCCTTACAGGTCTCCCAAAACAAACTCTAAGGAAGCTTCAGCTTGTTCAGAATGCTGCTGCTAGAGTTTTAACAAAGACCAAAAAATTTGAACATATTACACCAATTCTTAAATCGTTACATTGGCTTCCTGTAGGTCAGAGAATTGATTTTAAAATCATGTTGCTAACCTATAAATCCCTACATGGTTTAGGCCCAAAATATTTAACTGATATGCTTCCACTACATAAGCCTTCTAGAACACTAAGATCTTCTGAGACCAATCTGTTAATTATCCCCAGAGTAAACACGAAACATGGGAAAGCAGGATTTAGTTACTATGCAACAAATAGCTGGAATAAACTCCCTGAGGATTTAAGACTTGCCCCAACTCTGAGCACCTTCAAAACAAGATTGAAGACTTTTATGTTTGCTTTAGCTTTCTGCTAAATCTTAAATACTTTACCTTTATTTTACTAAAATGCCTTTTTAACTTTCCCTTTATTTTCTATTTTTACCAGAAAAATACATGACATTTGCTGAGTAATGAAGTTGTGTCATTAAGAGCTTGACGAAGTGAAAACCTGTATTAGTGATTAAGTGCTTAATCACTGAATATACGCCATATGAAACTCTTTTGAATTTGTTTGTTGTTTGCCTTTGGTTCTGGGCTAGAGTCCTAGAATAATCACTGAATATTTGTTTGTTGTTTGCCTTTGGTTCTGGGCTAGAGTCCTAGAATATTGTAATAGATTGTCCTTAAGGTCGGGTTGTGGTCCCGACTTGGGTTCCAGAGAGTCTGTTGATCTGATCTTAAATAACTTTCAATTTAATTTTCTCACTTTCTTAAATACATTGCACTTTCAATTTTACTTACTAAAAAGCCTTTTTAACTTTCTATTTTACTCATTTCTTTGCATATGTTTTCTTTTACTTATAGATTATTTTATTTTATTGTATAACAATGTTTATATGTGAAGCACTTTGAGTCTGCCTTGTGTATGAAAAGTGCTATATAAATAAAGTTGCCTTGCCTTGCCTATACTGTGTCTACGGCTGAACCCTTTTTTGTCTCAGTAATACTCAGGACTACTATCAGTACGGGGGCGGGGGTGGGGCGCCATCCTCCTGGGTGTTAGCAGCCTGCGGCCATGACGTGGCGATGCTATCATTGACACAGATGCAAGTTTGATGCCAGCATATTCCAGTTTCTTAAATTCGGCTGAAAAATCGCAAAGGGAGACATCGGAGCTGGAGTTGTTGTTGTGGCTATGGGAGAGATGAGGCTGGAGGTCATCGTCGATGGGGGAGTGCAGAGGAGGGGGGTGGCCGTTCCTCGCCAAGCCAGCATCAGCGATGGGGGAGGGAACAGTGTTGATGGCGTCGGGCGGGCTGTTGTCTCTCTTCAAGGTCTGTGGGCTGTCTGCTATCTGTGTGTCAGATAGTGGCAGAGTAGTTGTGTGGGGGAGGCTGTAGTCTCGCTTCTTCTCAACCTGTGCTCTGATTGTGGCCTGTGCGTCAGACCAAGGCAAGATTGTGGCCGTGCGTAAAGCGAGAAGAGAAGATTGTCCCTCAACAGTTTTGAGCCTAACCTGTTTGGGTGTAGGCCATCTGCTCTGAAAAGATATTTGCGCCCCCAGAATAAGTTGAAATTGTCAATAAAGTCCCTTCCTCTTTCATTGCAGACTCTGGAAAGCCATGTATTCAGTGCAAGTAGACGACTGAATCTGTTTATTCCCCTGTCAACTGTTGGTATGGGTCCACTGATGGAAGACTTGATGTGTATTTTGTCCAGTGTATCCAATAGATCAGTGATCAATCCCTCTCGAAGTTCTGACTGTTCTCTTTGAATATCATTAAATCCTGCATGCACAATAATCTGTGAGATTTTGGGGTTTTCCAATATGATTTTGGCTAGTTTATGGTTGATGTTGGGAAAAATAACCTGCTGAGTACATCACATGTACATTACAAATATAGCTAACTCCTACCCTAGCCTGATGAGCACATCACATGGCAGACACATTACAATATAGTCAACTCTTGCTCTAACCCAACGAACACATAACACAAACATGATAATATAGTCAGTTCAAGGCCGGAGCCGAAGGCCCCATTTCTCCTCCAGGCAAATGGTAGACACTCAGACAATGCACCAGTCATCCTCAAGAACGGGAGAGCCAAATTAATTTATCACACAGGAGACATTTTGAGAGCTCTCCCCCGTTAGGAGGAACCAAGAGATACACCTGCCCATACCAGGGCCTGAGAACCACATTAAATGATCACACAGGAGACACTTCGGGGGGGCGCTCCCCCGTTTTAATTTATCACACAGGAGACACTTCGAAGCTCTCCCCCGTTAGGAGGAACACAAGAAGATACACATGCATATACTAGGGCCTGAGAGCCAAGGTCAAGCAAAAACACACAGAACCACGCACACCTCAAAAGCACACACCTCATCGAGAGGAGGATACAGCATAAGACTGTATCACACAGGGACTCAGGATCTTCTTCTGAAGCAGACCTTCCACGGAGGCGAAGCTCTGGACGAACCATCAGCGCTGATTAGGGGCTTAGACATATTCGATCTCTCACGCTTTATGACTCTGTATAACCGTTGCCACTTTACTTAATAAATCCAAGGTCCTCGTGCCGACAGACTTTATTACCTCTCCGTCTCATTTCATCTGGTCCAGTAACTAGACAGACCGTTTTTCCCCTCATTGATATCACTAACCATTCCATATGGGAAGATGCATGTTTTGATCTTCTTACCGGTTATATCCTTGATAGTTGAGTCTCCTGTAATCAGAGTGTCTGGTTCATCTGCTTTCTCTGAGATGGGCCCTTGTTGGACGGTGGCAGACACATGCGCAGCCCGCCTCCGTGGCGACTGGTTGTTCCGTCTCTGTCCGCACTGTCCGTCCGGACGCATCTCGGGGCTCAGGGGTGCATCGGTGGCAGGCGCGTTCGTGGACTCTTGAAGTGGCAGGAACCGGTTCTTCAGTGGCAGGGTTGATTTGAGTGACGGGCTAATCCGGCTGATACATGTAACTTTAGCTTAGCATTTGGTGTTGAGTGAACTTGTTGATTCACTTTTGTATGTTGCTTTGGCTTAGCGCCGACTCTGTTCCAGTGGGACGCAGCTGGAACTGTCTCTCTCTTGTCCAGAGCCATAAATGTATAAAAATGGGAATTACATAAAAACGAAAATCTTAAGCAGCTGGTTTTTCTTGTAAATGTATTTATTCATTCTGGAAACAGAATTTCTCTCACAAATTGACATTAATACATATACCTAACATTTGAGACAAGTATTTTAGCATTAATATACTTCAAAACCATGAAATATAACTATAGCGCCCCCATGCCATGGCTAAGGACATGATCTTCTAATTAACCCAAAAGTTAACTGGGACGCTCCCAAGTTCACATTAAACGGACCACACCCTATATGTGGTAATCTACCCGATTTTATGTTTAGTTGTATTGTAGTGTCTCGTAGAGTATTGTAGAACTAAACCCCTAATGAACAGGAATCACTGGCCTGGTAATTACAATAAAAACACACATAATTTACTATGAAAGATAGGTTTCAGTAAAATAACTTTAGTAAAATCTTTAGTCAATAATGATACTGCAATGTTAGTGAATACATTTATGTTTCTAAGGGCTATGGGTTATTTCGGATTCCTGGATTAATTAATACCAGTTTGTTGACCATATCACATACACACCTTTGCTTCTCACGTGTGTAACATAATTCACACATTCATACCAACAGGCCACATATGTCCTTGGCGACTAGAGAGGTCTCGTTCCCATCCTAGGGAGGGATCCGGCTCCTAGGGAGGCGTCCGGCCCGTACAAGAAGCCATTCATTCATGTATCAATTCTACAGATACGAGCGGCCCAGGTGTTCGACGAACTCAGAAGTTCAGGGCCACGAAACAAGTTGCAATGCCAACACATAGCCACAAGGGGTCAGCACCTTACCACAAAGCAAGTTGCAATGCCAACACATAGCCACAAGGGAGCAGCATAGAGACACATACAACATCCAGAGAGGCGGGAGTTCAGCGCCAATTAGCCAAAACATAACTAAGTCCACGCCTGCCCAGTATTAAAGTTACAACCCATAACTCAGAGGGCTAGAACGCTCCAGGTAAAGCATCCTTTGGAATGCCCTACTAAGTGTATCTCCACATGTGCATGTACAATTCCCCTCCTTTTGCTTCTATTGCAGCATTCTTCGAAGAAAATAGTCCAATCCCGGGTTGCTTTTAACTGACTATATTTGTTAAAGTAGGCATGTTTCGGTATGGTAACTATGAAGCTTAAGGGAGGGAATTGTATCTAACGCGTGTAGAGGAAAATAGCGTGATCTACTTCAAGCCCCCGGTGGCTCTCCGCCGTCTACCTATTGATCTCTGTCCTATTCACTTCAAATCACCCGCTAGAGACCGTCAAGTGGGCGTGGCCTATGTAGTGGGCGTGGCCGGGGTGACGTAATTGCTCCGCCCCTGTCTAAAGGTGCTGCCATCTGTGGCTAAAGTAGTTATTGCAGCTTAAGTGTTCGATTCTGCTTGCTAGTGGCTATGTGAGGGTAATGCAGCTTGTGTGTTCGATCCTGCTTCCTAATGGCTATGTGGGAGCAACTTATGTACTTAAAATACGTAACAATCCCTCCTTGGTCATCTCAGATGACCATACAAGATTTTAAGTCATAAACACCATTTACCACACCGAAAACATAGTCAAAGTATAATAAATCATCAACACCACCGACCGAAGTGGAAAAAACTCCATATTGGAGATAAACCACAACGCGTCCCCATAATACTGAAACGGCATTTGCATTGGTGGGTCTCATAGGTAATACAAGTCATTGTTAATAATACAACAATGAACACATATCCTGGTTATCATACAATCATATGGTTAAAGGGCACATAAACAAAAGTATCCATAGAAATCCAAGCTAATACTTTTGGTTATATGTAACAAGGTCATAACATTTTCGGCATGTGCAAAAGTAAAGTACAAAATTAGTAGTCATATTAGGAATTAAAAAAATTCAAGATTATTGATAGGCTAGCATGGATTTGGGTGGTTCAGGTGATCTTTGTGTATTGGTGTGCTGTTGCATGTGGGTGGTATTGGACATTGTTGTAATCGCAGCCATTGTTTCTTCTGTCGCCATCGGGACCTGTAATTCATGAACCCAAGGCTCGTCCCTACTTGTCAAGGGCTCAGCTCACAGAGAGGTTACTTTCACATCATGGGAGCCTCCTTCAGGTGTTCAATCGTCGTCGTGTCAGCAACAGGAAACCTGTAAACAATGGATCATGCCTTTCCACCTCCCAAACATATTCTCCATCCATCCTGTGAAAGGGTCATTAATGCCGGAGTTCTCTGCCAATTCAAACCTGAGGGATTGTAATCATGCCAGCGCCCTGGCCACCAACCCATCCGGAGCTGTGTTATTGGGGATAAAAGTACAACATGTTGTGCCTATCATCGCATACACCCCTCCTTGCTCTGTCAATAACATATCCATATCTATATATTTACATTTACATTTAGGGCATTTAGCAGACGCTTTTATCCAAAGCGACTTACAATAAGTACATTTGTCATAAGAAGTGCATCAATATATCGCTGTCGGTACAGAAAGGATGTTCATAGAACCAAGTGCAAGTACCACAATCGCTAGGCTAATCAATTCCCCGTATTACAGACATGATAGCAGCTGCTGCAGTTGCTACACAGTTAAGTGCTACGATTTAATACAGTACAATACTATTAAGTGCTACAATACAATACAACATATATTCCTTTAACCTTATTCGTGGAAAACTGTACGAACTGTTGCTGATCATGACATATGTAATTTATCCAAACAATATTTTTTCTAATGGTGGACAACCAAAACAGAACCGATTCAAATCCTGCCGTTATTTGATTTCCTCATGTGACTGTTACTCCTTGCTCGGCAGACGTAGTTTGTAGGCTCCGGGTGTGTCTGCATCTGGTTCTGGAACTTTTTGTTTCTATTGTAGAAATACAAACTCATGTACAGCAGTTAGTTGTTCAAAAGCATATTTCCTTTCATTCTAATTGTTTTACAGTATCTACTTTGATTTAATTTCACACTACATCCCTCCTTGCGCATTGCTTCAGCCATGCGCATTGAATGACAACCAAACCTAACAACGCCGTAGTGCAACCAAGTTGAAGTTCCTTTCCTTAATCATCTGTATATAAACCAATCTATTGTGAAGAGAAATGAAAACCAGTATACAAAACCAAAGGTCGATATTGGTGGGTCTATGCAGCCGTCTTGACCACACTGTTCTCAAATGCACTAAACCGTAAACGATACATGAGTCAGTATACCTATGTGTCGCAAAAAAATATCATACTATGATACGCTGACGTTGTATCAAAGCGTTACAGCAGCAGCAGTGGCATTTGAAAGGTGAGCCCACTACTTCTGAATCTAAATTGAGAACCCTAGCATTTAGGTTCCCTTCCCAGCAGATGTATCGCTAATCAATTTCTTATCTATAACCAAAAAGATGTAAAAGGGAAATAACTGTTAAAATTTGCATGTTCAATATCACTTCTGTGTTAACCGTATCTCATGATAACAGTTACCTTCATCATGCTACCCGATTGTCCTACACTAACTATGTATATTGGATGACCTAATAATTTATTCTACCTATTGCTCGCATTTGATGTTGTCCACACTTTGATTCACTCCTATGTACATCGCATACCACATCAAACGTGCATAAGCCTTATTCTCTGCACAACATCCTATTGCGCTACCTTTTGCATACCACATCAAACGTGCATATGTCTTAGCAAAGTGAAGTAAAGTAAAACCCAGTTTTATCTTTACTTATTTTATAGCTATACATCCCGGACACGTCCATTACTATTTCCAAAAGTTTTTTTAGCTATGCAGGTCCCAGACCTAACTATACCATTACTTGAACAGTATTTATTATTATAATTATCTAGTTTTTGTTGGTCAACATCAAATCGATACATTAATTCAACCTTGTATTCCTGACTTACTTGATTTCTCCCCGTGTGAGCCCGTGATTGCCAACTCTCCCGGAGCCTCCCCATGAGCTCCACCGTCACCACTCCCTGTGTGAGCCCGTGATTGCCAACTCTCCCGGAGCCTCCCTAAGAGCTCCACCGTCACCACTCCAGAACCCGCAGGAACGATTAGTCGGTTGACGCGCGGCTCGGAGGCTCCCAAGGAGTGCCACAATCCTACGTCTGACACCTGGTGCAGTTGACGTGTGGCTCGGGGGCTCCCAAGGAGTGCCACAATCCTACGTCTGACACCTGGTGAATTTTGAGCTAGGTCAATCAAAACCGTCTAAACTAGGTAGAATAAAGAGTCATCCAAACTTACTGCAATTATGCACATCTGGGTATTAAATATATGGTGATATTCTATAAACAAAACAAAAACTGAACCTAAAAGAAAAATTCAGAAGTTATCGGTTGAAACTGTCGAGTGTTGGGCACCGCACTCGCGGTGATTTATGGGAACGATCGCGTACGACACACACACACACCGCTCCGCAGGGGTGTGTTTTGTGAGTCTGGGTGTCGCACGTACGCTCCCCGGGACCAACCTAGGTCGAGCCCGCTTGTTTCCGTGAATCGTCGGTTTCACGGAGGCGCTCGGTCCGGCTCGGCTCAGTCTTAATCCGGTCCGACCCAGGTCACTCTGTTAAGTCCCTTCACAACAGTTTACTTTAATACGAATTCAGACCCGAAATAATAATAGTTAATACGAAATGATGATGTATCTTTTTGCCTTGTCACCCCCTATACACGTCAGTCACAATCAACCATTGCTTGTACTATGCGCCACTTACCGTGAGGGGATCAGCTGGGAGAGCGTGTGTCGTTCTGCTTTGCCTGTGTCGAGGAGTCGACAGGGAAAAGGACTCGAACGATTGAGTTAACCTACTACAAATGTAGTCAGGTAGATTTATTTTTAGGTCCAATAAACACAATAACTTTTACAACTGAATATAGATTTGAAAAGAAATGACAATAAAAGAAGAAGAAAATAGATTAAAAATTGAACAGGACTTTTAACCAAAACTATTGCTAATTCTAAGGGGGGGATCCTAATTGAGCCTTTGCCCAGGACGGGTAGGCAGCGCTGTAAGAAGGGGGGGGAAATCCTATTAAAACTACCAAATGCTCTCGAGCGGCTCGAGGACGGTGTTTTAAGACTAAACCTACTAAAAGCCACCGACAATTCTCGAGAGGAGCTCAAGGCAGATGGTTTTTAGGACTAAACTACCAACGTTTCCCGAGTGGAGCCCAGGAATTTAACGTTGAAGCAAACTCTCGTGCCCCAATACACCGCACGACCCCGAGAGCTGCCTTTTTCTTTAGGGAAGATGGTTCTAGGTCTAAGCTACCAACATTTCTTCAAGAAGAGCTTGAGGTTGGATTTTCTAAATCTAAACTAAAAAGAAATAGAGTCTGAACCGAGCGCTACGGTGTCAGAGTCTTTAAGTTGGAAACCTATTGCTATGAAGGCCGCTGTTTTTTGGAAGCAGAAGAGCAGGAGCAGAGCAGAGTACACACGGCACCACACCAGCAGCAGAAGAACCAAAAAGAACGAGTGAGCTTTCTCTGCAGATTTCCCTGTTTTACTCTCCTGATAACAAAAGATCTTTTGATAAAAGTTGCAGTTTCCCTTATTTTGCCCGAGGGGCAACACAAGAAGCTTGAAGTTGTGCACATGCTATCATGCGCCGAGTGTCCATGCATCATGGGGTCCAAAGGGACACATGTTCCTTGTATTCCTCCAATGTTTCTCCACAAGGAGACATGTTTAAGCATTCAATTTACTACATAAAAGGGTATATAATGTAACCAGTTGATTCTATGGTAAGACATTTTAGGGCACATAGTTTTAACACATAAGAAAATCTAAAGTAAGCAATTTACTTTCACGCAAGCAGTTATAAAGAAACCAATTTTCTTTATCCTAAAATATATGTAAGCATTAAAGAAGTTATAAGGTAATCAATTTACCTTATCATAAAATATATTTGATACACAATAAGTTATAAAGCAATCAATTTACTTTATCATAAGAGATACACAAGAAGTTATAAAGCAATCAATTTACTTTATCATAAGAGATACACAAGAAGTTATAAAGAAACCAATTTTCTTTATCATAAGATATGAGATACACAATATATATGGTGACCTTGTTGAAAGCATGATGTCACAGCATGATTCTGGAGTGATTCTGGAACGGCTAGGTGCATCAATATAGTGAGTCCTATCGGGACACACGTCAAAACTAATGTTATTGTAATTGAACTACAGCAGTTGAGCTAACTCCCCCCTTGTGCACCGGTTAAAACCATGTGCATCATTTATTAATTCAACATATTATTTTAGCAGTTGAACCCCGTGTCTATTTGAACCATCCTGGTTCTCTAATATCAATGTGCATGACACAACCAATGTCTATTGCACTCCTGTTTTGATACACAAAACTCATGAAAACAGACAGAAGGGCCCAGCAACCTTGAAAAACATTATGTCTGTGAGTGTTAGGCATTCGTTACTGCACATACTGCCATTTCCTGAAGAGAGAGAGAGAGAATATTAAGATCAATGCACAGAAGTAAAATGATGAGTGTTGGGCAACCTGCAGTGCTTGTGTTTCCACTTCCTGAAGAGGAAGGAGAATATTTGTAGTAATGTAAACAATTAAAATGATGAATGTCGGGCGTCCGTCACTGCTCGGGTTGCCAAGGCCTGAAGAGAAAGAAGAAATTTAGTACAAATGTAAACATTTACAGATCGTTTAAACTATTAATGTTGGTGAATCAAAAAACAGTGATTACAACCTACACAAATACTTGCGTGTTCTCCCGATATTAACAAGGGACTGGCTTCCCGTATTTCAGCACCTAGACACACACAGACCCTCAAATATACTAAATTTACATTCTGGTCCCAACACGTGACCAGGTGTTTGGGGTGGGAGGGAGCAAGGGGAAGAAAGAACAATAAGAAAAGAACTTCAATTTAACTAACAATAGAAAGGCGAGTGGCCTTCTTCTTTCAGCAATATGAATAAGGAAGTGAGGGGAAGAGAGTGTTTGAAAGTAGATTCACGAAGGGGGTGCGGAGGGAGGGGAGGGGGGTGATGGACGGGATCTGAAGAGGGAGATGAAAGGGGTTCAAGGGGCGGGAGGCATTAGAGGGGTAGATTACGAGGGGGGAGAGGTGGGGTGGGGGGGGGGTTCTCGGGTGTAGGGGGCCTGGAGGGGGGGTGGTTGGGACTTTACGAGCGTAGGGGGTCAAGGGGTACTCGTGCCTTAATAATTCATCGTCTTTAATAACAAAATTTGAACAACACCTGCCGTCTGATCACTAGCTGCTTGAAACCCACCAACACAAGCAACCTCCACCTCCTTGCTGGCATTGCCCCTTCTGATATTAGACGGAAAGTTACCAGCCGAGTCGAGAAAACAAAATCTGCAATCGATGAACGCCATCTCCTCCATGGATGCCATCCTCCGGCCCAACGGCTAAAGTCAAGAAGAAGCTTTCTCAGCCATGTCCAGCCCCTAACAAAGTCTCGGGAAGAAACCAGAATCCAACTCTGGATGGAAAAACTTGAGAATGACCCACCTCCAACTGGCATGGGAATACCCCCCACTGAAAAACTACCCCCTGGTGCAGAAGCATCATGGACCCAATGGAAAACGCTAAACCGCCTCAGAACAAGAACAGGACGATCCAAAGATGCTCTGGTCAGATGGGGCTACAAGACTGGCCCAACCACCTATGAATGTGGAGAAGCAGACCACACAATGGAGCACTGCCTTGTCTGCACTCTACTACCCAACCCCTGCAGCCCAAAAGACCTTGCAGTTTTCAACAACAATGCAAAGGACTGTGTAATGAAATGGGAAACTATCATATAAACGCTTCAGTGAAACGAAAAGAAGAATAACAAAATACCAACAGACTTGAATGAAAAATGTAAGCATACAGTCTAGGGTGGTATTAGCAGATCAGCAGATAAGATAGTATCCACTCCGATCGTCCGCTATGGAGCTACTGCTTATGTACACAGACCGTGCCGGCCTCAGGAAAGTGAAAGATAACTCTCGTTAATATACTATTTTGGCCCGATCTATACAGAGACCGATAGTGGAGGACTTCACCTCTCAACCAGTACCAAGAACGATCGTTAACGACGAGTACTCAAAACAACTCAAGTGTGGGGCATGAAAGAAGGGGGGAGGGAGGGAGGGAGGGAGTTCTGCAACCGTTCATCTACACGTTTTGTTATGCTTTTTAAGTCGAGGTCTAGGCCTCTGGAGCAGCACGACCGGACGGTGGCTAAAACAAACTTACACCTAAATGTTCTTATAAGTAATCCTATTGCAGATCTAATCTTTAAGACAATGGGTTCTATTTACCTCAGACGTGTGTGGCCTGTGGAAGTTGTTTAAGCGTCGCGCCTGCCGGGATTCTCGGGACTTTCTTCCAAACGTCTTTGCAGCATTCTTCAAAGAAAATAGTCCAATCCCGGGTTGCTTTTAACTGACTTTATTTGTTAAAGCAGGCATGTTTCGGTATGGTAACTATGAAGCTTAAGGGAGGGAATTGTATCTAACGCGTGGAGAGGAAAATACCGTGATCTACTTCAAGCCCCCGGTGGCTCTTCGCCGTCTACCTATTGATCTCTGTCCTCTTCACTTCGAATCACCCGCTAGAGACCGTCAAGTGGGCGTGGCCGGGATGACGTTATGGCTCCGCCCCTGTCTAAAGGTGCTGCCATCTGTGGCTAAAGTAGTTATTGCAGCTTAAAGCCGCGAACACACCAAGCGCGTACCTCGCGTACCATGTACGCGCGTAACGCAGCTAAAATGTTGCTTGACCATTTTGTGTCAAAAATGGTCAGATACGCGCGTAACGCGCGTAGATGAGACCGCCCAAAACTCCCCCCCCCCCCCCCAGCCTGTGGCTGCGCTGGATTTAGGAGTCCGAGGAAGGAAACCCAAACGCCGCCGTGTTTGGGTGGATGATAGAGCTTGGATCGGGTTAGATTAAATAATCTCGGATATAAATAACAATAATCGGGTTCAATAACTTCACATGGTGTGTCTGGTGTGTTTCCAGCATTCGTAGTGTTGATCAGCAGAGAAATAGTCCGCCAAGACGTTGAGGTTGCTTAGCAATCAGAGACTCTGTCCATGCAAGTGAACGGAGCGTTCACTCTTCGTCATAACTATCAAACCAAACATCCTTCACATTCACCGAGCGAACCTTATGAAAGTAAAATGCACATTTCTCGCTAGAAATGTTTCCATAAATGCATTTAATGGCGTAACTATGTTACTATTTCCACCCAGAATAAAGAAAGTTGCCGGCCGTGGCTGCCATGGACATGGCTGCGCTGGAGTCCGAGGTAGGAAACCCAAACGCCGCCGTGTTTGGGTGATAGAGCTTAGATCGGGTTAGATTAAATAATCTCGGATATAAATAACAATAATCGGCTCAAATAACTTCACATGGTGTGTCTGGTGTGTTTCCAGCATTCGTAGTGTTGATCAGCAGATATATAGTCCGCCAAGACGTTGAGGTTGCTTAGTAACCAGAGACTCTGTCCATGCAAGTGAACGGAGCGTTCCCTCTTCGTCATAACTATCAAACCAAACATCCTTCACATTCACCGAGCGAACATTATGAAAGTAAAATGCACATTTCTCACTAAAAATGTTTCCATAAAAGCATTTAATGGCGTAACTATGTTACTATTTCCACACAGAATAAAGAAAGATGTCGGCCGTATGCTTCTGTCCAAGCTCACTACTCTCTGCCAGTGACGTCGGGTCAAGCTCAACGCTGATTGGCTATTGCGGCGCGTATGAGCGTAAAAAGTTCAATTTTTTGAACTCCTCGTACGCGCGTATATGTACGCGCGTATATATACGCGCCTCATACGCGCCTAACGCGAGTAAAATGTTGCTTATACGCGTGTAACGCGTGCACGCGTCTCATACGCGCGTAAACCAATGGTTCCCTATGGAAAAATTGCCGATTTTATACGCGTGATACGCGGGTAACGCTTTTGGTGTGGCCGTACCTTTAGTGTTCGATCCTGCTTCCTAGTGGCTATGTGAGGGTAATGCAGCTTGTGTGTTCGATCCTGATTCCTAATGGCTATGTGGGAGCAGCTTATCGTCGCTGTCCGATGAAAACTGCGTATGTCCAAAACGGTTACTTTTCAGGAAATGAAAAAAACACCCTAATTTCAAAGCAGTTGAAGGTAGCGTTGTCATACTTGGTACGTCATCTTTAAATGTAGTCGTAATATTGACAGTGTGATGGTATGGTTCACATTTTACCACAATCAAGTTTAAATGGACATACGTTCATATTTCAGTAACGGTGGTCGATACGCGTTCTTCCGATCATGAATGGGCAAGTCGCGTTTCATACTGACAGATGAATAGGCTACGCTAAGTTTATTAAATAGCCTACGTCCAACCTAAGCCTATTTAATAAACTGATCATAGATTATTAATCTTGTCAGTATGAATATCAGTGTACTGATTCATTGTCCCTTCATAATTATGTCTCCTGCTAACTATGAAGCAATAATGAATCAGTACACTAACAAGCTATACCGAGGTTGTAACGTCCACTCCTTGACCTACGTCTCAGGCGACAAGGGGAAAACTTTTTCTAGCGATAAAGTTAGGCCTACTGTAAAGGAAAGCTACTGTCTCACCAGGCTATCATCAAAATAATATTTATTTGGCACTGTATTGCAGAAAAGAAAAGCAAAAATGAAGCTGCCATTTCACTAAAAAAACACAGACACACGCGCTACCGCTCGCTCTCCTCGCTCGTCCACTCACTCGCTGACGTCAATCACACACACACATACGCACACTGCCATTCTCGCGCACACACATACGCTACTCGAAACACTATGCCTCGTTATGAAGGCCAGAATGAAGCGGCCACTGATTGTTGAAAGGATGGGTACTTTATTCTACCTGAATCGTTTGCTTCTTCACTAGAGTGTCTAGTGACTTCATTCTGACCTATAAGCAGACCCACTGCCGGTCATATCACACAAAACAATAGAGACAGGGATCACACAGGCAATCTTTTTCGCGCTTGGCCCACTCTGGATAAATGTCGTTCATGTCGCATATGAGGACTTTGTCGGCTGTGGAGAAATGAAATCCTCCGTATCCACGGAGAACTGTCATCACAGAGAGGGCATCTCGTCGCAAATTTACGGCATCAATAAGAGGGGGCGGTGTCAGCAGATTATTATTTAGACAAATTAGCAAATTTCAATCTGACAATTTTACCAGAGTTAGAAAGTGCATATCGCGCTTCTGCCTTCTCACACCACGAGACAGGTTCGTGGCTTTGAGTGTAGTGATTTCGGTTTCGATACGCGTTACTGCCGTATTTAGCCTACTTAATTTACGTTCGTCAGTCAGGTTCACAATAAAAAATATTCGGTGAAAATTACTTCATATTATATTGCAACTAGAATAAACTTGAGAACAGTTGACAAAAAAACGAAATACCTTAACTTCAAAGTGTTATTCGGCTACCCGATGATGCGCTTCCAGAGACGCTAATGAGATGACTCCACAGGGCGGGAGATACGCGGCGTGATTGACAGCTTTGACACCAAATGGATATACTTGAAAATCAGATGACGTGTTTCACAACTTTTCATTGGTCAATTAGGTTCATGACGCATACTGTATACGGAAATGAACCTGGACATTCTATCATCGTAAAATCTCAAAATCGGCAAAAATGGACATCCGCGGTTTTCATCGGACAGCAACGATATGTACTTAAAATACGTAACACTTCATAGTATGCTAGTCCAAACCTTTGCTAAATAAAGTGAGTTAAAGCGATCCTGACTCTGCAGACTTTTTCCGAAAGAACACGGCACGTGTTGCTTCAGTGTAACAAGGGACAACTGTGTGGTCACAGATTTTGAGGACGGAAACAGCATTTCTGTGCCAACAGATCTCACATTGCACACTGTCTGTGTTGCACTGGACAGTGTATATGGAGGGTCTGTTTGACATCCCGTGTCCCTGCGTGTTACACCGGTCAGGCTCTGCTGTGATGTACTCTATTAAAAAGACAAATTGTACTTTAGTTCTCAAACATGGTGTGTTTGCTTTTAAAAACCCTTTGGTCCTTACACACTCTGCAACATTTTTTTATTTTTATTTAGCCTTTATTTAACCAGGTTAGTCAATAATTATGCTCAATAAGCAAGTTTGATGACAATTAGTATTTTGCATGCACACATGCATGCAGGTTAAGTCTTTGGAGGCTGGAATTACTCTCCTCTATCAGCTCCATTGTGTTCAATTAGCATACTACATACACTGAATAGCTTGTAATTAGCATGCATGCATGCATGCTGGTGACACATTTGGGGGTAAGTCACATACTGAGATGGACCACAACACTCCTGTCTATCTTATTTATTTGGTAAAAACACGGTTAAAAAAATCACTGCATTGAGGAGTGCATAATCACGGTGCACAGCAGACAAATGTAGCTACTTGTAGTCTATATGTACTCTATCCACGGACACTTTTATCCGAATGACGCATAATAAACACAAGTCGGACAGTTGATAAAATGTTACTTACAACTTGAGCTTCTGACTCTTCAACACGGCTGAGGATTGTTGGAACAGAGCCATCAGTGAGCACCAGCTGAGTTGCTAATCCAACCGTGCATTGGCCTAGGTTTGTGAAAGAGTCCGGTAGGAAGTGCTGTTGACAAACCAGCAGGTTATTCAGTTGTTGGCCGGGAATCAGCAGATCTACCCACTTTTGCCTGGTACTTGGGTATTTCGGAAAACGAAATAAATTAAATAAGTTTCCCTCACAACCAAAAAAATATTTTATGGGAGGAGAAGGCATTGTTCCACAAACGTGCAAAGCTACACTGTGAAGTGAAAAGTGTGGACTTGGAGCGCGCGCGCGCACATTTGACCAGGCATATGGGGGCGCGGCAGGAGTACGTCTACGTAGATGTTTCCCGGAAATGTGAACAAGTGAATCGCAAAAGTTGATCCGAGTGTTTAGCGCTCTGCACAGCCACCCCAGACTGTCAGCAGGGAATACGTTGAAATGCATGTACGTCATCATTTCACACTTTAGT
Source organism: Gadus morhua (assembly GCF_902167405.1). Taxonomy (NCBI): domain Eukaryota; kingdom Metazoa; phylum Chordata; class Actinopteri; order Gadiformes; family Gadidae; genus Gadus; species Gadus morhua. Next base: position 494,871 of record NW_021964145.1, on the reverse strand, counting down.
ATGGTTAAACATGACTATCAATCATTATAACAACGTTTATAGGTCATAAAAGTCGAAAAAGCATAATAGGTCCCCTTTAACAATAGGTTCTCCAGGGCTGCAGCTGGATACTATTGACATGGCCACCAGGAAGGAGGATCGAATCGAACACGCAAGCTGCAATAACTACTCCAGCCACAGATTGCGGCACCTTTAGACAAGTGAGGAGGGCGGAGCCAATACGCCCGCAGGCCACGCCCACTTCACATAGGCCACGCCTACTTGATACTAACCAGAGCGGGAGTCTGATTTGAGCTCAGAATCACAGTCAGACCCTTGAAGTAGCTCGATGGTATTTTTCTCCACGCGTGTTAGATACAATTCCCTCCATTTTGCTTCATAGTTACATACCGAAATACATTGACAGATAGAGTGAGTTAAAAGGATATACTATCTATGGAACACATATGTATCGTTTCAGGGATACAATGCCTTTTCCACCAAGCACATAAGGTGTTAATGGGAACATGTCAGACAGCTCTGAAGGCTCTAGCACTTTCACAGTGCTTGTTTTCTCAAGGATAAAGCTCCTGAGATGTTCAACCGACCAAGCAATCAAGCTTTTCACAATGAATAGAAGTGTGCCCTTCACAACAACTATTTGGATTAACTCCAAAATCGGTGAGACCACCTGTTGATCCATTAGTCAGAACCATTCCAACTGCATACTTTATGCCAATGTACACCTCATTGTTGGCTATTTGGATATGCATATCAGTGGGGAATTTATCTTGTAGTGCTTTCTGGATCTCTTCTCTTAGCACAGCAACATCTACTATAGATCAAATCAAATCAAAATCAAATCAAATCAAATTTATTGTCATTTTGTTGATTGAACAACAAAACGAGAAGGCGTTTCTCACGGATCAAGATCAAACATACATTTCAAACAAACAAACAAACAAACGTCCCAATGATTAATAAATAAATAAATAATAAATAAAGTCCAGTGAGAAGATCTGGGACGCTGGTGCATTGAGCATCCTGACAGTTTGAGGTAGGAAGCTGTTCCGCATCCTGGTGGTGGAGCATCTTAAGCTGCGGTGTGTGGCCTGCAACACAGGTCTCACAACACTGGGATCATGTTGGTTGTATGCTATCAGCTGATGCTTCATAGCCATTGATAGAAGAATGTTTAAAAAGCTATGATTGTGCCGGACAATACGCTTAAAAAGGCTATGTTTAGCCTGTTACGTATTTTAAGCACAAAAGCTGTCCACACATAGCCACTAGGAAGCAGGATCGAACACACCAGCTGCATTACCCCCACATCGTAGAACTAGAGTTATAATATCATAACTATCGAACGATAGTTATGATATTATAACTCTAGTTCTACGATTGTAGGCGTACCCGTCTAGGCTTCGCTATATGGGCTTGTCCAGTGTGCGTGCTTGCGCGCACTGAACATTTGAACTGTACCAATCAACGTGGGCACTGCCCACATTTCCCACGGCACCGTGTATATAAGGCGGCGCATATCGCAGCCCATCCTCCACGCTATTCTGTCAACATTTGGAGGGTACAGCAGGTGGGAAACTAGACAGCTACGCCTACAATCGTTCTATTTCATGCATTGTAGGTTATGACGTCTAGGTTTCGCCTCATGGGCTAAGGCAGGGGTGTCCAAACAGGGATGGCCACCACTACATTCCCCTCATCTAGATGTTTATTTTTATAAGTAATCAACAAGTTGTTTAGCAACATTTTTCTCAAAATCTTTTGAGGGTGCAGGTAACATAGAAATTGGCAGAAAATTAGAGACCTGGGGGGTATAGCCCAAACCTCGCAATCAGAGTTAAATGGTATCACAATGCTAACTTTAGATTAAATTAGTTGAACCAGGTTTTCCACTTTAGGTTCAATGCGCGTTCACACAAAAGGGGCGTTTATCGCGTCATTTGACTCACCCTTTTGAAAAATGTATCGAGCGAGAGCGGTGTATTTCACCCAAGGCGAGCAGTGTATTATTATGAACTCCTACGAGGAATTCAAAGTTCAAATCACAGCCAAGGGGAACACCGTTGCCCATAATATGGCTAGGGTGCTGGCAAAAAATAGCCGACCGTGTTAATTCGTAAGTGAAAAGATTCTGCATATTGTCTAAAGAATATCATGTAGCTATCATCATGCCATTTACCCCCATAGATGTGGTGCCAGCACGCTCCTACGAACATGGGGCCAAGTCAAAAATAAATATAAAAATATTATTCAATGTGGTAAGTTGTAAGCATCCATTTGAATAATTTCAGGTGAATCTAGCCTATGATTTGCAATGGCTTAGGCTCCAACCTTTAATCTCATGTTGATTACTTGTAGCAAATAAAAAGAAAACCCAAATTAATATGACTGGGAGGGGGACTTCTCCACCGCCCTTCACCACTTCGGAGGAGCTGGCTCTCGCCAATTAATAACGAAGGTCGGCCGATGATGGTAGGAGTGGAAGGGGGGATGTCCTCTGAACCCACTGCCTCGACATCCAAGGCATTTGAAATGAGAATGTATTCATGTATTGGCAATGGACATAAATAATTGTCTTGCTAATCAAATGTGAAATGATTAAGTGTAAATTAATGGTGTCATTTTTAGTTGAAGGTATAAACATTATTTTGGAGGAGCCGCCGACAATCAATCTCCAATCAGAGGTATATAAGTATCAAAGCAAAGTGTCACGTATCTTCTAAATGTTTAATCTTTGGAAAGAATGTCTAGGTTTCCCTAGATTCTTGCAGGAGACTCTGTCGGCCTGTGACTCCAGGTCGACTATGGAGGAGATTTTTCTTAACAATTCTCCCAGCTATAATATGAATTTGGAGAATAAAAAATGCCTAGGCCTAATTGTGTCACTGACATAGCGGTTATGTAAGGGATAATGGACAACACGGCACTTGACTATACAAGGTTAATGTACGTTGAACGTTGGGCCACCTTTGAACTTGAAACACAGACACACTGCGCAACAGTAAGTGCACGGCTTCTTTGTGTAGCATTACCTACATACGGGCCAACAAGGACGATCAAATAACGAATACCCTCTGATGAGAACCTGTATCTCTAAAGAATATCGTCAGACAATGCCAGGGGATCGGTTCTGTCTCTCCAGAGAGACGCCTGTACGAATAGTGCGCAGAGGTCCACGGGAACAACCAAAAATGGCGACGCCATTGTCGGAGGAGGGGCTAGGAAGCTGCGAACACCCCGATTTAAGTAGCCGATCTCCAGGTAGACTAAGCTGAAAAGCTGCTCCCGACCAGGTTTGGTTGCGAGCATAAGTCACCATGGTGATACAGCGACGCTTAAAGACTAAATACTGTACATAGCCACAAGGGGAGCAGGACCTTACTGAAGGCTGCAATAGCCATCCACAGAAGGCAGCACCTCAGACAGGTGAGGAAGCCGAGGCTAATACGTCACATAGGCCACGCCCACTTCACATAGGCCACGCCCACTTGACGGGCAATAGCGCGTGATTCAGTTGGAGAGGCCAGAGATCAATAGGTAACCGCGGAGTGAACCGGGCTTAAGCCCGGGGCTCATTGCTTTCCCCTTTTGAGTCAGCAATTAGTTGCATAAAGTAACAGGTTTTTGCCATACGCAACTTGGGTGGGACGATTCATGGCAGAGGCAGCCACTTATTTCACATAGCCATATTATGGGCAACCGTGTTCCCCTTGGCTGTGATTTGAACTTTGAATTCCTTGTAGGAGTTCATAATAATACACTGCTCGCCTTGGATGAAATACACCGCTCTCGCGCGATTTATTTTGCATAAGGGTGAGTCAAATGATGCGAGAAATGCCCCTTTTAGGTGAACGCGCATTGAACCTAAAGCGGAAAACCTGGTTCAACTAATTGAATCTAAAGTGAGCGTTGTGGTACCATTTAACTCTGATTGCGAGTTGCGGCTCTGTCGAGCCAGGTTTTCCCAAGAAAGCCTGGGTATGTTCAGCGAGGTTCGTGGTATACCCCCCTGATTCATTCATTCACACATACTGTGGCAACCCGGCTCGGGGACTGGACCGCCTCCTCGAACAGCACACGATTCTCTTTAGTTCTTAAGCCACAAAGACCCTTTTAATAATACAAAACAAGGATCTTTTACTTAAAATAACAAAAAGATAATTGGCGGGATCCACTGCCTGGTTCCAACGGCTGGTCTCTCCTCACACCCAAGCCAAGAGAGCCCTGAATGCGCCTTCGAGCATGCTGTTTCAGGCCACGTTTATACGTAGCAGGGTATTTATAGAAACGAATATTCCCCCCCCCCCCTTTGTTTTCCAAAATAACACATTGTTTTCAAAAAAGTTGTCGTTTACATCAAAACGCATAAATACGCCGTCGAGCGCCATTATAACTATGCCAAACCTATGGGCGGTGTCACGTTAAAATTGTACCGGGGGCGAAAATTGTACCGGCCTACGTCATCCATACTAATCCATTCCAAACCTGCCTGGCAACAGACGATCGTGTCGAATGACGTTGAAGGTTCTTGAACATTCGCAAACTCGTTCATTGAGCGCGACAAGACAGATAACACTTATTTTACGAATTACATTTATTAGCGTTCCTAACTTCCTAACTTACTCCTAATTTCTATTGTATTGCATTGTATTTATCTATTTCCCTACACAGTAATAGCTAAATGTTATGGGGATAACGTGAATAATAATAATAAAAAACATTTACCAGTTAGTAAATGCCTGCTTATCTATCTATCTATCTATCTATCACCTATGATCTATTCTCTAAATTTAATTAAGGAAATTAAATTAACACAAGCTAGCTAGACTATGATACACATTAAACACTCAGTTTACTAGCTAAATTCGATTAAACAATTAAATGCAATACAAATATAAAGTAAAAACAAGTGTTATCTAGCGATCCGTTATCTGTATTATATTATTTCGTCTTCGGCAACATGAGCGCGAATGAAACCTGCCTGGCAACGGACAACCCCTTACGTAATCTGTTGTCCGTTGCCTGGCAACGGACAATTTATGACTTAGGCCGGTACAATTTTCACCCCCGGTACAATTTTAACGTGACAGAGGCAGTGTAGGGAGAAGGATAAAGACATGCAAGCCAATATGAATCCTCAGAATCAACAACAACGAATAATGCGAGCGTCTTCCTGTAACAAACAAACTAAACATAGGGTGCTCATATGACGTTAAGCATTTCCTGGCGCATAATGTGACGCTTCAGAACCTAAAACCCTGTTTCTCCCTGTTGACACGACAACACATAACCAGCGTTTTCAGAAATCCCCACTTTGGCCGGAGTTTTTAGAAATGATCGTCTTCTGTGATAAAAATGGCGTTTTCGTGTAAATGAGAGGCCAAACCGCGTGGAAATATCTGCGTTTTCCCTTTGTGTAAACGGGGCCTAAGGTCTGCTCTCTCACTGGCCCTCAGGTGCTCTGCATCAAGTTGATTGGCAAGGCCTGGGTTGCCACAATACCTACTATCTAGAGTGCTATGAACACATAAGTAAATTACATAAATTACAATTATATACGTTCACAAATTCCCTTCCTTGGTCTGTTATAATTCTGTCAACAAGACCGAAGTCGAGGAGAATGTTTCCAATATTTCTGGACACCTCAACGGCTGTTTTGGTGCACGGGTTTTGCCATAACCCACTTAGTAAAAAGGTCTGTTGCTGTCAGAATAAATCTGCAACATAAAATGCATGCTATAAATGTAGTAATAATCGTTAATAGACATTCCATCCTTGTCAGACATTCCATCCCTAGTTTTCCTTTAGACCAAATCTTTTGCAATGACTATCTTTAAATGTGGTTATACATACATCAGCCATGCATAAGAGCTACCTTTTGCCCTTTGCGGTATTGGGAAGCGGACCAATTAGGTCAACCCCAAGGACACTCGATGCCTTGCTAACATCAATTGAATGAAGGACAGGTGCCACAGTCTTCATCACCTCATGACGCTGACAGCAGGGACATTCATCAACCTTTAAAGCAGTCAAGTAAAGTTCCATCAAGATCTACTCATGAGCAGTGTTCGGAGTAACGCCTTACAAAAGTAATGTGATTACTGTAATGTATTACTTTTTGCGGCAATGTAAGGCATTACAAATAAGGTAATATTTTTCTCTGTACAAATCTCAGTAACAATGCATTTGTAATCCGAAATTAACTGGTGTTAATGTTCAATGGTGACACTGACAAAAAATCCAACTTCCAAATCAACACATGTTCAATGCTGAGACTAATTCTTTAGTAAACAAATAAACTAAACTATAAACGAATTATAAATAAACTACAAGTATTTATAATTTGTCAAAATCAAAACATTGTCACAAACACACCAACATCTACAGGGTTTTATGTATATTCTATATATAATATGTGTTGAGATTGATTTGGCCATAATTATTCCAAATTAAAAATGTCACTTCATCACTAAACAAGACGATGAGACGGTCAACAATAAAGCATTTATTTATTGGATTGGATCAGTTAAGTATGCATTAAATGCGTCAGTGGATGTGGGTGACATGTGTTGGTCATAGAACAAACTGTGGAGGTCCTCTTGCAAGAACAATTGCATTGAAAAGGGTACGGCGGGTTCGGGCTGTGTGCTCAGTGTCACTGCGCACACAAGTGACCTTGGTGTGGGCGGGGTCTCCGTGTCATGGCTGTGTGTGTTTCCAGGGCTGGGGGTGGCTGAAGAGGTGGCCTGTGCTGTTCCAGTGCTGCCATCAAGCTGTAGGGACACCGTGGCCTGCAGATGACTTACTAATAACTCCAACCCTTCCACTCTCTTCTCCAGTGCACTGCATGACATGCAGGAGTAGTAGACCGGATGGATGGCAGGTGTGGATGGGGAGGAAGCCAGAAATCCAGCGGCAACTGGTCCTGGAGAAGGTGGGGGAGGGGCCAATGGAGAGCACTTGGGGGTTGAGCGGGGTAGATCCAACCAAGACACCATCGAGCAAGTGGGCCTTGTTGCCCTCAGCTCCCCAAGCTTCACCACAACAAGCCGCACCAGGGATACTGGTGCGGCCTGTCTTTGCTGCCATGAATCGTCCCCCCCAAGCTGCCCCGTCCGGGTAGCGGGGAGGGTAAACTACTCGGGCCCTGTCTAACGGGGACAGGTCCTCGTAAAGGCCGATGAGCTCGTCTACCCTCCCCTCGGACAGGGCATGTTCGTGGCGCAGCCCCACTAAGGCCATGGCCAAGCGGACCACGGCCAGGTACCCTGGCTGGTTGTCTGGTCCTCGATACTCCTGCGAACACACGCTGACACGGAAAACAAGTGAAACGGACGCCACAGAGCTCAGCGTTTGATCGAGCGAGTCGCACTCACCTCAGCGGCCTGCTGAGGCTCTGGCGAGGACCGGCCGGGGGAGCGGGGCTCGGGGGGATCGGTCGGACGGGATGGCTCGGGCGCGGGTGCGTCAGCTGGATGCCCTGACCGCGGGTCCGTCCGAGGAGCGGTGAACTCGCCAGGCACGTGGAGGGTGAGGTCCTCCAACTCCTGCCGGCCTTCGGCGAGCTCGTCGTCCTCCTCGGTAGTTGTCTCGCCCGTTGGCACCGCCGAAGGTTTGCAGGAGGTCATCGATCAGCCGCTCGGTCGCCGCAGCTCCACGCGTGCGGCGACGGCAATGGAGAGCCATCTCCCTGCGGCTGACGTGCCTCCACACTCCGGCGTCGGACGAGAAGGTCATCCCCTGCGCCTCTAGCGTCCTCCTCTTGGCGTTGAGCAACCGGGCTGTGTCCTCTGGGTCCCACAGGAAGATACTGGCAGACAGCTGCTGCAGGAAGGGCTTGTACAGCTGGTGGCTCTCGGTTGTGACACCTGATGCGTAGCGTCGCATCAGGTGCCAAATGTCCAACCGGACCACCAGCTTGTCCCACTCCTGGAACGCAGCAGCTGCCTTGGACCCCCCGTGGGACGAACAGCAGTCCCGGTCGACATAGAGGACGCGAGGCTGCGCTACCCCAGCGTCCCGGTACCGCCTCATTAACCCCGCAGCCATGGGCAACAGGCCACCCCCCTCGGTGGCCGTGAGCACGGACATTAGCACCTGCCCGTGCTCGTTGCCCACGTTGGTCGCCCAGGCTGCGGTATGGGCGGCGGCACCGGCGAGCTTCCGGGTCACCTGTTTGAAGGCGAGGCGACAGACACAGACACAGACACAGACACAGACACACACAAACACACAAGTCAATAAGGCTGCACGCACGTCGCAAGAGTGTAACGCTCGTGCTCCGACACCACATTCACCTTCTTGGTCGAATCCATCTTTAGGATGGATCCGAAGACTGAGGTGACCCGGGCCTTCACGTCCTCCAGGCGAGACAGGATGTCGTGGCAGTACACCACCAACAGCCAGCCGTACTGCGGCACGTCTGGCGATGGTTTCGGCGGTGGGGTGCACTGGCGCACGACACCCGTCGACGTGAAGGGCTCCATGACGCTGAGGTAGTGTATGGACCGCCGCATCCAGGCCTCTGTGTGTGCCTCACAGAGTTTTTTTTGCAGCTGCGTGGCGCTGTTCCCCCGAGTACGCTCACGCAGCTGGATGATGACCCGCCGGTCGCAGGCAAGCCTACAGGGGAGCGCACGTGTTACAGAAGAGCCACACGCAGACACACCGACAGTTTTCAGACAGCTGCTTACTTGTAGGTGAGGATCGCCGGGAAGAGGGCGCGATGCCCCTCTCCCAGCTGCCTCACGACCTCCTGCGACCAGGCGGCTACCTTCCTCCGACACCGACGGCACTCCAGGTACTCGGTGGCCATCAAGTACCAGCCGTCGATGTCCAAGACCTTCCGGATGGTCTTGTACATCCCACACTTGGTGAGATGTTTCTGGCAGCATGTCGGCCGGGGACCCCACATGTGCAGGGGCGCCCAGAGGAACAACCGACACGCGAAGAAGGCAGCCGCCGAGGCGGGTGGCTGAGTATAGTTCAGCCGGGGCTGGGGGGGGTCCCACCACAGCTTGAGGTCCGTGGTTAGCTTGAGGGACCCCCCGCTGGTCTGCTGGAACAGCGCCCGGCCGATCCACTCCTGCTCTGCCCCGGTGAGGGCTGTCCGCCAGCCCTCAGGCAACCGGGTCTGTGAGGAGGATGAAGACAACACAGACAAACACACCGTGAGGAGGGCGAGTCGCTGCTGCGTACGCAGTCTGACGGTCGTCTCCACCGAGTCGTGTGTCTGTGAGTACGACGGGCGTGTGTCTGTACCTCAGCCCGAGCAGGAGCGGGCGTTGCCGGCTGCTCCACGTCGCCCGTCGTCGTCGTCTTCCTCCTCTTCTTCTTCGGCTCCGGCGCCAGGGTGGCCTCCCCGCACGGCGTCTCCTCCACGGAGACGCCACGAGGCTCCACCCTGGTCTGCGCCGGAGCCCGAGCAGGAAGCCCGACCGTCGGTGGAGCAGCCGCAACTTGTGGTGGTGGTGGTGGTGGTGGTGGTGGTGGTGGTGGTGGTGGTGGTGGTGGTGGGGTGGAGGACGGTGCCGGGGGAGGTGGAGTCGGAGGCGTCACCAGCGGGAGCGGGAGGGCCTGAAGGACCTGTACGCCAGCTTCAGACACGGTCACGCACAACCAAATGGCATCAGCACAATGAGAGTGACGGGGCAACACACGGGCAAGCGAGACTAAGTGAGTCTGAGCATTCATGACGTGCAGCATGCTGTTGATTAGATAAAATGGTTTAGTGCTACAAGGCGACTGTTAGTTACAAGGCGAGGTTTGCTAGACTGGGAGTTTAATCAAATCCACATTACCACCACGTGAGAGAGGACGGCGCGTCTACCACCTACAAAGACGGCTACATCACCTGATAAACCTACCTTTATCCTTCAGGCATCAGCTTTAGCGACCAGCAAATTAAAAAGTTACAGTTAATACAAACATACTGACTCAAGAATAGATATCCAAGGCCAATGTTACAGTGCGACACGTCCGGTGTGGTGCCAGTTACCCATTTCTACATCAGTGACCATCCGGACCAGCTCCTCGTCCGTCACCTCTGTGGTGGGGGGCGGCGGAACCGAGGGGCGCTGGTCTCTGACGGAAGACACCGCTATGGGGGGGGGGGGCAACGGTCAGTAAATCGTATACACTCAACCTCTGTTGTGTGTAACAGAAAGAAAGAGCTACCGACCTGGAGCTGCAGGCCGTGCTGGTGGGCTCATCAGTCTCCTGATCTGGGCCTGCAGCTCCCTGGGGCCCATCGGACGCCCGCGCACAAGGGCCGAGAAATTGGGAGCGGTCGGCTTGCGGGGCGGCAGCACGGTTGAAGCAGCGGCCTGGCTGGTGGTGGTGCTGGGGCCGCTGCTGGTGCTGCTGCTGGCGGGCGGAGGGGGTGTAGCAGCCGCCTCCGCCGACCGCTCCTTGTCTCGGCCCAAGAAGTACTGAATGGCGGCGTCCATGGAGCTCCCAGGCTGCGGTGTCTTCCGTCGTAGCCACTTGACGTATCTGCAAGACAATGATCGAAAATCAAAAAATATAAACATGTCACAGCACCGTCTCCACTGCCCTTCACCACAATATGACTTACTCCTGACGGTCCTTGTCCTTGGATTCGTACAGGTCCTTCAGGGTGTCCTCCTTGAACAGCCCGAAGCCAACAAGCGCCTCGCCCCCCCGCCCGGGCAGAGTGGCGCGAGCCCGGGCCTCCTCCTGCGCCCGGCGGAACTTGAGGTGCTCCGCAAAAGCGGGGTGGGCGCAGGAGTAGCGGGCGAGGCTGTCCTTGTTGGCCATGAACGGGCTGTCCAAGGCACTCGTCTCCCGCTCCCGCTGGTGACTGGCGACCAGGTGACAGGCGTAGCCCGCGTCGTTCTCCAGGAGCCACCGGAAGGTCTGACCCCGGTACTTGCCAGGCTGGATGCTGTGGCAGCCCAGCACCAGCATGGGGTTCCCGGGGTCACCACCCTCGGAGACGACGCGGGCTCGGGCCTCCTTCTCCACCTCCTCCGGCCTCTTGGCGCTGGCGGGAGCCTGGGTCCCGCGTGGCCCCATGGCGGCGGTGAAGGCCGCCGCCGCATCAGAGGCCCGCAGGACCAACTGATGCGACGCGGTAATCCTCAAATTTGCAAAAGACATCTACAATGACAACAAATGACACGACACAGCATTAAACGAGCATTGCATTAAACGTGCATTACAGTTTACTACCTTAAAGTGACTTTTATGTTCATGGATGCTTACAGGAAAGATAACAGAAGGTTTGAAAGGTTGGAATGCTAATCGCCGCGCCACCAGTTTCAATGGGAATCGCGACTCACCGTAATTTCAACATTAATTTTAACATATTTATAATTCGAAATTCGTCCCAGCATTTATACCACATACACACTAGGGTCTATAGCATATAACCGAGTCTTCCTCTAACATTTTAACGCATTTTTCACGATTTACCAGTACTCGTTTTCAAGGCTAACTCCCGCGCAATCCGTTTCAATGGCAATCGCGACTCTCCGTAATTTCAACATTAATTTTAACATATTTATAATTCGAAATTCGTCCCAGCATTTATACCACATACACAATAGGGTCTATAGCATATAACCGAGTCGTCCTCTAACATTTTAACGCATTTTTCACGGTTTACCAGCTCTCGTTTTCAAGGCTAATCGCCACATCCTACCTTATCACCGACTGCAGAGATAATGGCTGACACACGTGGAAGGTTTTCCTTAAGTTCATGCTGATGCGTGTTGCTGATTGGGCGGGGCGCCCCTTTAGCTGAGGTCCCTTAAGTCGATGCGCTGTTGCTGATTGGGCGGGCGAAAGTTGGGGAAAAGTTAAGGGGAAGATTTGTGGCTGCCGATTGGCTGAGAAACAGAGAGCATCGCTGGGCAGATAGCGCAAGGATGACACGCAAATTCGTGAAGCGTTCTATCTTTTAAGTTTTAATTCAAAGTTTTGGAGTTCTAGCCAACTTCCTTCATATAGCTGCCATTGACCCCCCCCCCCCCCATGTAAAATCTTGTGAAAATTTGAGCACGTGTGGAGTCAAAAAAGTTCACACAGAAAGTGTCTAGGAGCACGTTTTAGGCCATTTTGAGTCGTTTGCTAATGGGTTAGGGTTAGGTTAAGGGCAACTTACCACTTTTCAAAAACGTTTTTTTGGACCTAGCTCGGGCAAACAGCGGGGCGTGGGAATTCCGAGACCACTCTCGGATAGCTCTAGCCCCAGCGGACTTTTTTGGGTACTGCAATCTTGATTTTAAAAATTTGAAGTGAAGCGATTTAAAGGAACAGCGGAGCGTGGGAATTCTGAATAGTGCCCGTGGTAGCCCTGGGGCCCCTCTACACGCCCTAGTCCCTATTGTGGGCGATATTTTTGAAATTGGCAAATTCCTGTGTTCCATACACCGCACAACCCCAGGAAATGCTGAAACAATTACAAAATAACCTGCACCTCATACACAGCATAGTACCATGTATTTTAACATTGTTTCGTTTTGAATAAAGCAAAAAACTTACCTTAGAGTAGTCCTCCGTCTTCGTTGGTTCATTTTGGTACGGTAACTATGAAGCAGAAGGGAGGGAATTTGGCGCCCCAAGTGGCAACTTTTTTTAACATTGGAAAACACCTAAAAGCGTTGCCATGGGAACAGGGAGAGGGGCGTGGGAACATGAACCCTATGGGGTGGTAGCTATGGATCAGGGCTACGTCTGTGCCAAGTTCTGGCCACCTGGTGGCTTGGTTTGGTATAGAAAATTGAATTTGAAATGTTCAAATTTGTGCCACTCGGCAAGGGAAAAATTTGTGCCACTCGGCGAGGGAAAAAGGGGTATTAACGATATTTGGTGTGGAAGGTGCTCTAGGCTCCTTAGACAGGTGTGCGAAGTTTTGGAGTTCTAGCTAACTTCCTTCATATAGCTGCCGTTGACCCCCCCCCCCCCCCCCCCCCCATGTACAATTTTGTGAAAATCTGACCAAGTGCGGAGTCAAAAAAGTTCACACAGAAAGTGTCTAGGAGCACGTTTTAGGCCATTTTGAGTCGTTTGTTAATGGGTTAGGGTTAGGTTAAGGGCAACTTACCACTTTTCAAAAACGTTTTTTTGGACCTAGCTCGGGCAAACAGCGGGGCGTGGGAATTCCGAGACCACCCTCGGATAGCTCTAGCCCCAGCTGACTTTTTTGGGTACTGCAATCTTGATTTTAAAATACGTAACAATATCATTCTAAACAAATACAAAATGGTCACCAAGGTCAAGGCCACCCTCCCCACACCACACTCTACAAACATTATTCGAGAGCGCCCCCTATTGGACATAAAGTATAACTTAGCAACCGTTAAGTAAATACGATCTCATTCTAAATCAATACAAAACGGTTACCAAGGTCAAGAACCCCTCCCCACACCACACTCTACAGACATTATTCGAGAGCGCCACCTATTGGACAAGGATGCAATTCAGGTCTATAAGTAACAAGACAAGAAAATAAAATTCACAATAAGGGCTTTTGGTCTGTCATATTTTGCATATTGTAATGTAATAATAATTATAACATAACAAAGGGTTCTCGTCTTCATTTACGACGAGAACGGCCGGTCAAAAGCGTTGATTTCACGGGGATTCGATCCGACGCTTTGGGTGTCTCTGTTGTCGTTCGCTGATTGCTGGGTCGTAAAAAAAAAGAAGTTCTTTATCGACGCGACGAGTGAGGTGGGTTTTTTCCTCTTTTCTGTCGGATAAATAAAGAGAAGAACGTTCCTCAGCCACGTTATCTTTTGCGCTATCGGTCCATCGAAGCTTTCTGTTTCTCAGCAACCGCAAATCGCCCAACGTATGAATCGTCTGTTGTAGCTCCACCAGCAGATAGCGTTTGGTGTCTGAGCAGAGGTACATAGGTAACTGAGGATTAGGCGGTTATTGTGTTACTTCGGTATCACATCTACTAAAATTGGAACGATACAGAGAAGATTAGCATGGCCCCTGCGCAAGGATGACACGCAAATTCGTGAAGCGTTCTATCTTTTAAGTTTTAATTCAAAGTTTTGGAGTTCTAGCCAACTTCCTTCATATAGCTGCCATTGACCCCCCCCCCCATGTAAAATCTTGTGAAAATTTGAGCACGTGTGGAGTCAAAAAAGTTCACACAGAAAGTGTCTAGGAGCACGTTTTAGGCCATTTTGAGTCGTTTGCTAATGGGTTAGGGTTAGGTTAAGGGCAACTTACCACTTTTCAAAAACGTTTTTTTTGGACCTAGCTCGGGCAAACAGCGGGGCGTGGGAATTCCGAGACCACTCTCGGATAGCTCTAGCCCCAGCGGACTTTTTTGGGTACTGCAATCTTGATTTTAAAAATTTGAAGTGAAGCGATTTAAAGGAACAGCGGAGCGTGGGAATTCTGAATAGTGCCCGTGGTAGCCCTGGGGCCCCTCTACACGCCCTAGTCCCTATTGTGGGCGATATTTTTGAAATTGGCAAATTCCTGTGTTCCATACACCGCACAACCCCAGGAAATGCTGAAACAATTACAAAATAACCTGCACCTCATACACAGCATAGTACCATGTATTTTAACATTGTTTCGTTTTGAATAAAGCAAAAAACTTACCTTAGAGTAGTCCTCCGTCTTCGTTGGTTCATTTTGGTACGGTAACTATGAAGCAGAAGGGAGGGAATTTGGCGCCCCAAGTGGCAACTTTTTTTAACATTGGAAAACACCTAAAAGCGTTGCCATGGGAACAGGGAGAGGGGCGTGGGAACATGAACCCTATGGGGTGGTAGCTATGGATCAGGGCTACGTCTGTGCCAAGTTCTGGCCACCTGGTGGCTTGGTTTGGTATAGAAAATTGAATTTGAAATGTTCAAATTTGTGCCACTCGGCAAGGGAAAAATTTGTGCCACTCGGCGAGGGAAAAAGGGGTATTAACGATATTTGGTGTGGAAGGTGCTCTAGGCTCCTTAGACAGGTGTGCAAAGTTTTGGAGTTCTAGCTAACTTCCTTCATATAGCTGCCGTTGACCCCCCCCCCCCCCCCCCATGTACAATTTTGTGAAAATCTGACCAAGTGCGGAGTCAAAAAAGTTCACACAGAAAGTGTCTAGGAGCACGTTTTAGGCCATTTTGAGTCGTTTGTTAATGGGTTAGGGTTAGGTTAAGGGCAACTTACCACTTTTCAAAAACGTTTTTTTGGACCTAGCTCGGGCAAACAGCGGGGCGTGGGAATTCCGAGACCACCCTCGGATAGCTCTAGCCCCAGCGGACTTTTTTGGGTACTGCAATCTTGATTTTAAAATACGTAACAATATCATTCTAAACAAATACAAAATGGTCACCAAGGTCAAGGCCACCCTCCCCACACCACACTCTACAAACATTATTCGAGAGCGCCCCCTATTGGACATAAAGTATAACTTAGCAACCGTTCAGTAAATACGATCTCATTCTAAATAAATACAAAACGGTTACCAAGGTCAAGACCCCCCTCCCCACACCACACTCTACAGACATTATTCGAGAGCGCCACCTATTGGACAAGGATGCAATTCAGGTCTATAAGTAACAAGACAAGAAAATAAAATTCACAATAAGGGCTTTTGGTCTGTCATATTTTGCATATTGTAATGTAATAATAATTATAACATAACAAAGGGTTCTCGTCTTCATTTACGACGAGAACGGCCGGTCAAAAGCGTTGATTTCACGGGGATTCGATCCGACGCTTTGGGTGTCTCTGTTGTCGTTCGCTGATTGCTGGGTCGTAAAAAAAAAGAAGTTCTTTATCGACGCGACGAGTGAGGTGGGTTTTTTCCTCTTTTCTGTCGGATAAATAAAGAGAAGAACGTTCCTCAGCCACGTTATCTTTTGCGCTATCGGTCCATCGAAGCTTAGAGTAGTCCTCCGTCTTCGTTGGTTCATTTTGGTACGGTAACTATGAAGCAGAAGGGAGGGAATTTGGCGCCCCTAGTGGCAACTTTTTTTGACATTGGAAAACACCTAAAAGCGTTGCCATGGGAACAGGGAGAGGGGCGTGGGAACATGAACCCTATGGGGTGGTAGCTATGGATCAGGGCTACGTCTGTGCCAAGTTCTGGCCTCCTGGTGGCTTGGTTTGGTATAGAAAATTGAATTTGAAATGTTCAAATTTGTGCCACTTGGCAAGGGAAAAATTTGTGCCACTCGGCGAGGGAAAAAGGGGTATTAACGATATTTGGTGTGGAAGGTGCTTTAGGCTCCTTAGACAGGTGTGCGAAGTTTTGGAGTTCTAGCTAACTTCCTTCATATAGCTGCCGTTGACCCCCCCCCCCCCCCATGTACAATTTTGTGAAAATCTGACCAAGTGCGGGGTCAAAAAGGTTCACACAGAAAGTGTCTAGGAGCACGTTTTAGGCCATTTTGAGTCGTTTGTTAATGGGTTAGGGTTAGGTTAAGGGCAACTTACCACTTTTCAAAAACGTTTTTTTGGACCTAGCTCGGGCAAACAGCGGGGCGTGGGAATTCCGAGACCACCCTCGGATAGCTCTAGCCCCAGCGGACTTTTTTGGGTACTGCAATCTTGATTTTAAAAATTTGAAGTGAAGCGATTTAAAGGAACAGCGGAGCGTTGGAATTCTGAATAGTGCCCGTGGTAGCCCTGGGGCCCCGCTACATGCCCTAGTCCCTAATGTGGGCGATATTTTTGAAATTGGCAAATTCCTGTGTTCCATACACCGTACAACCCCAGGAAATGCTAAAACAATTACAAAATTACCTGCACCTCATACACAGCATAGTACCAGGTATTTTAACATTGTTTAGTTTTGATTAAAGGAAAAAACTTACCATAGAGTAGTCCTCCGTCTTCGTTGGTTCATTTTGGTACGGTAACTATGAAGCAGAAGGGAGGGAATTGTAACTAACGCGTGTGAGAGAAATACCGTAGAGCTACTTCGAGCCCCAGGCTCTCTGCGGGTCTGGCTATCAGCTCTGCACTCCAATCTCTCTGTCGAGCTTGATAGGGTCAAGTGGGCGTGGCCGGTGCGACATAATAGTTCCTCCCTCCACGCTTGTCTAAAGGTGCTGCCATCTGTGCCTGGAGTAGTTATTGCAGCTGATGTGTTCGATCCTGCTTCCTAGTGGCTATGTGAGGGTTGTGCAGCTTATGTGTTCGATCCTGCTTCCCAGCGGCTATGTGGGGGCAGCTTATGTGCTTAAAATACGTAACAATATCATTCTAAACAAATACAAAATGGTCACCAAATACAAAATGGCCGTCATGAGGCAAGATGTAACCCGTGTTACATTGCTTGCAGATGGGGACCGTCCTGGAGTCTAGGGCTGGCCCGAATGCCATTTTTCAGGCTCCGAATACTCGTTGGTTTTTCCGAGCGAATATTTGAATACTCGTTCCAGAAAAAAACACCATTAAAAACAACATAAATAATCCCTATATACTCCCTGGAACTGATTTTGTCAGTATCTGTATATTTTGTTGAAGATTTAATAGCTTTTGAACGTTAATTAATAGGCCTAAGTAGGAACGTCCGCCGGCGCCCGACTATCTGCGAAATGCGGACGTCGTTGAGGCACGCCGCACGCGGACGTAATTGAGGCCCACGCTGTTGGTGGGCGGGGATTACCAATTTTTCAGTGCTACGGCTCACGCCTAGGGATAACCCAATAGCGATAGCCTTAAAAGGCGAAGCCTATACGACATAGAACTCTCGGGTACGTCCCATAATCCATCAAGAACCCTTTCTTCATATAAGGTTTCCATGGTTGGTTTACCCGCATAGTTGTTCATCCTTATTCTTCGTTGTTCGGTTGGCGTCCGGATAGGCAAGATTTTTCGTTGTTCGGTCGGTGTTAAGATAGGCAAGATTTTTCATTGTTCGGATGACGTTAAGATAGGCAAGATTTTTCGTTGTTGGGTTAAGGTTAGGGAATAAGGATAAAGGATTAAGGCCACGTTTATACGTAGCAGGGCATTTATAGAAACAAATATTTCCCCCCCTCCGTTTTCAAAAATAACATTGTGCACACAACATCGTTTTCAAAAAAGTTGTCGTTTACATCAAAACGCATAAATACGCCGTTGGGACATTATAACTATGCCAAACCTATGGGTGGCAGTGTAGGGAGAAGGATAAAGCCATGCAAGCCAATCAGAATCCTCAGAATCAACAACAACGAATAACACGAGCGTCTTCCTGTAACAAACAAACTGTAAACATAGGGCGCTCATATGACGTTAAGCATTTCCTGGCGCATAATGTGACGTTTCAGAACCTAAAACCCCGTTTCTATCCGTTGACACGACAACACGTAACCGGCGTTTTCAGAAATCTCCACTTTGGCCGGAGTTTTTATAAATGATCGTTTTCTGTGACAAAAACTGTGTTTTCGTGTAAATGAGAGGCCAAACCGTGTGAAAATATCTGCGTTTTCCCTTTGTGTAAACGGAGCCTTAGATTTAGGTCAGTGGTCGGGATAAAGACTCGGGTTAAGGTTAGGGAATAAGGCTAAAGGTTAAGGTTAGGATTAAGATAAGTGGTTGGAATCAATAAATTCGCTAAAAGGGCTAAATACTAGGTCCGGGTTCACCCTCGGCCTAGTCCCTAATGTGGGCCAAAATTTGGAAATTTGCAAATTCCTGTGTTCCATACACCGCACAACCCCAGGAAATGCTAAAACAATTACAAAATTACCTGCACCTCATACACAGCATAGTACCAGGTATTTTAACATTGTTTAGTTTTGATTAAAGGAAAAAACTTACCATAGAGTAGTCCTCCGTCTTCGTTGGTTCATTTTGGTACGGTAACTATGAAGCAGAAGGGAGGGAATTGTATCTAACGCGTGTGAGAGAAATACCGTAGAGCTACTTCGAGCCCCAGGCTCTCTGCGGGTCTGGCTATCAGCTCTGCACTCCAATCTCTTTGTCGAGCTTGATAGGGTCAAGTGGGCATGGCCGGTGCGACGTAATAGTTCCTCCCTCCACGCTTGTCTAAAGGTGCTGCCATCTGTGGCCGGAGTAGTTATTGCAGCTGATGTGTTCGATCCTGCTTCCTAGTGGCTATGTGAGGGTTGTGCAGCTTGTGTGTTCGATCCTGCTTCCCAGCGGCTATGTGGGGGCAGCTTATGTGCTTAAAATACGTAACAATATCATTCTAAACAAATACAAAATGGTCACCAAATACAAAATGGCCGTCATGAGGCAAGATGTAACCCGTGTTACTTTGCTTGCAGATGGTGACCGTCCTGGTGTCTGTTACGTATTTTAAGAACATAAGCTGCCTCCACATACAGTGGCGGTTTTAAGGGGTGGCACGGGGTGGCATTTGCCACCCCAGGTATATAGTTTGCCTCCCCAGTTGCCACCCCATTTTATTTCCAATTAAAGTATCAATTCTAGTTTTCAAACATAGTGGTTTATTCACATAAATGCGCTTACTATCTTCTCTCTGACCCACCCAAGAAGACTACTTTTTAAAACATCCTCCGACCTCACCCCCACTGGAATTTCTAAATGGTTTCGCCCTTTCTGCCAGTCACGCACCGTGACTGCGACCACCGTCTCAACCAGCACCACACGAGTAATCTCACCTATTGCAATTTCAGCGGCGTGAAAATAATGAACAAAGGAGGGAGAGGTTGGTCAAAATCATCAATCCTTTTCATGTAAACTAAGCCAATACAGCCCTGTACTGAGTCACAATTTTGGAATCCAATTATTTCTTTTGGTTTTAGCATAATCCACTGCTAGCATGGTGCGCTAGCGCTATTCGTGTTCCAGACATAGCTAACTAACAACTAGTTCCAAAACTAGCGATAGCAGCTATTTGTCTTTGCTTTGGGGTAGTTCTAGTAGATTAATTTTAAAATGTTGTGTTAGTTTGCATAGGTTGCTGTTCATCAGTACCAACGTCAGTACTAGTGGTGAAACGGATCAGTGTGTCCACGGTTCGGTTCAGATAACCGTTTTGGGCCTCGGTTTCGGATACGGTTCGGATTAGGATCATGTCCGTGGTAGTAAAAAGGCGGACTTTTTTTTGACGGAGGGTTTGGGGGAGAAACACAAAAATGAATGAGACCCACAGGCTATTTGCAATGTGTTAATTGACTGCAATCAGACAACTTGCAAGGCTTTTTTGTGCAATAAATGTTCCCCTAAATGCATTTGAAAACATGGTGCACTGAGTGTAACATGTAAGGGATAACGGCCGACGAGGCTTAGAACTCTGGCGACGAGCGCAGCATGAAGCCAGAGTTGCCTCTACCTGTCCATTATTTCCATCGAACCGGACGACCTCGAAGGCCGTTATCCCGCTATCACCCGTTTGTATTTATCTCCCGTATATTTAGAATATAATTGTATCAATTGCTTTCTTTAAATTTAGGAATCGTGCGCTTGAACTTCAGAAAACAACCTATTACAGCTACCTCATTGGCTCGGGCAGCACTGGAGAGAATGCATTCCGCTGGGTCCTAAACACCCTTTTGTATCGGACGTAGGCTACAGTAGGCAAAATACGCTACATAAGGCAATGCCTTCATGAAACCGAAATCCGCGGATCACCAGAATGTTCCGAACTGTGGTAAACGAACCGAACGGATTCGGATACAATTCGAATCCGCTGCAGGCCTAGCCTAGTCAGTACCATAGTAAACATTGCATAAACATAGTAAACAGATGTGTGTGAATGTAACATTGAATTTACAGACCATAGCTACGTGACTTTAATCTAATAACTTTCATGTTGATGTCTAATCTAGGTAGGAGACAGCAGAGTATTTTGGTTTTTTTTCACCCACCCAAAAGAGCAAAGATATTAGAGCAGACAGAGGAGACACCTGAGGGAGAGGATTGTGAGCATGAAGTGCAGGAGAGAGAGGAGGAGCAGCAGGGAGAGGAGGTGCGTGAGCAGCATCAGGAGCAGGAGGGAGAGGAGGAGCGTGAACAGCATCAGGAGCATGAAGGAGAGGAGGAGAGTGAGCAGCATCTGGAGGGTGAGGAGGAGCAGCAGCAGGAGGGAGAGGAGGAGCGTGAACAGCATCAGGAGCATGAAGGAGAGGAGGAGTGTGAGCATCATCTGGAGGGAGAGGAGGAGCAGCAGCAGAAGGGAGAGGAGTGTGAGCGGCATCAGGGGCATGAAGGAGAGGAGGAGTGTGAGCATCATCTGGAGGGAGAGGAGTGTGAGCGGCATCAGGGGCATGAAGGAGAGGAGGAGTGTGAGCATCATCTGGAGGGAGAGGAGTGTGAGCGGCATCAGGGGCATGAAGGAGAGGAGGAGCGTGAGCTTCCACCTGGAGCTCATGGTATGTCAGAGCAGTGTTGCTCAACTTTGAGTTAGAACTAGTGGTTTGGGGGGGTTTGAGAGATCATGAAGCTCATGAGCCATATTTGTATGTTTTGTCTTTTGATGACATGGGCAATAGCAATATAGGCTTTACAATTGTCTTTTGCACATTGAAGTTGCATATTGAACTTGTCCATTAATTAAATATGCATTAGCCTCTCAGGTACTGTATGTGTCAGTGTTTCCCTCACTGCACTAGTATGTTGAGTTTCTCTCTCTACTTATAGATATATCAAAGACAAAGTTGGAAGGACCAACACAGCCACACCTGAAAGCCTTTCCCAAGACCATGCAAGGCTGTGCACTGCGATCTTTCCGCAAGGACTGGTATGCTGAACACACATGGTTAGAATATTCACAAGCACAAAATGCAGCGTATTGTTTTGCTTGCAGGCATTTTGGCTGTTCAAAAGGGCAGGGCACTGTTTTTTCATCAAAGGGGGGTTACTCCAATTGGAAAAAGGCCACTAACAAAGATGGGGGGTTTAGTTTGCACAATAAGTCAGAGGCACATGCAAATGCGATGATGGCATGGGGGGAATACCAAAAAATGGCAAAAAACAAAACATCAGTCCTGGGTATGATCAGCAAAACAAATAAAGATCAAATTGAAGAAAATAAGCATTACTTAAAAACTCTAGGTGAAGTGCTGCTCCTCAAAGCCACACAAAACATTGCCCAACGTGGTCATAGGGAATCAGAGACATCAAAAAACCAGGGAAATTTTCGTGAAATTTTAAATTTGGTGAGTAAGCATGATCCCTTCATTAAAAAAAGGTTAAAAGAGGGACCTAGAAACGCAACTTACACATCCAAAGCGATTCAAAATGAGATCCTGGACAACTTAGCAGAAATGGTACTGGGTGAAATTATGGATGAAGTTAAAGCCAGTAAGTATTTCTCAGTTATGGCAGATGAGACAAAAGATATAAGTAAAAAGGAGCAAATGTCCATTGTCCTGAGGTATTATTATGATGGTGCGGTACGTGAGAGTTTTCTGGGGTTTTCGGAAGCAAAACACTTGGATGCAGGGAGCTTGGCTAGCATGATCATTGCTTGTTTGACGAAATTTGGTCTTGAATACAGGGAAAACCTTGTCGGTCAGGGATACGATGGTGCATCAGTGATGAGTGGGACTTGCTCGGGAGTCCAGACGAGGATTAAGAAGGAGGCAAAACATGCATTCTATGTGCATTGCAATGCACATTGCCTAAATCTGGTGTTGGTGGATTGTGTCAAAAAAGTTCCAGAAGCTGGAGAGTTTTTCTCCTTGCTTCAACATTTGTATGTGTTTATGTCTGGCTCGTATGTCCATGAGAAGTGGCTGCAAAAACAAACAGAAATGTTTCAAGGTCCACCTAGGGAGCTGCCCAGCCTCAGCGACACCAGGTGGGCGTGCCGCTATACGGCATGCCGAAACATAATGGATCGTTTGACAGCTGTATTGAAAGTTTTGGATGATGTGGCTAATGAGTCCGACTCTGAGAGAGCTGTTAAGGCAAGGGGTCTGTTTCATCAGATTGACCTAAACTTCATTGGACTACTGACAGTCTTTAGAACAGTGTTGGGTGAGACAAAATATGTCAGTGATCTCCTTCAGTCACCAAACACTGATTTATTGAAGGCTGTAGATATGGTGGAATGTCTTGGGCAGACTTTGGATGAACATCGCAGCAACCACAGGCGGTTTGATGAAATGTGGGAGACAGTTAAGCAAACATGTGAAAGTTGCAGAATCCCTGTGGCTGTTAGGTTGAAAAGGGTAAAAAAAACAGGCAAAAACACTAAATGACAGCGTCGTGACCTCAACACTGGGACAGAGAGGGGAGGTTGATGGCAAAGATGCCTTTAGACGACAAATATATCTTCCAATCATTGATCAATTAATTACTGAGATGGAGAAGCGCTTCTCCAAGGCTAACATCAATATAATGAGGGGGATTCAGGGTCTAAATCCTAACAGTGATTCATTTTTGAGGGAGGACCTAATTAATCTGTTAGGTGGAGAGTACAGTGCAAACACCGAAGACTTGGCCAATGAAATTAAGCAAGCAAAACGACTTCTGGAAAAATATAAAGGAACAGAAAACAGTCCATCCTCAGTCAGTGGTTTCATTAAATGTTTGGAGCCATTTAAAGAAGTTATGTGCGAGCTGTACCGGTTGTGTATAATAGCAGCTGTTCTCCCGGTCACCACTGCCGGCTGCGAACGCAGCTTTTCGGTCCTGAAACTGGTTAAAGACCACCTGCGGTCAACAATCAGTGCTGAACGATTATCAAATTTAGCAGTGCTGAGTATCGAAAAAGAGAGAGCTAAAGCACTTGACCTAAATGTCTTTGTAGAGCGGTTTGCTGCAAAACACAAAAACAGCCGACTGAAGTTGTCTTAAGCACTTGATGGATGAAGCCTCCTGTGTGATACTTATTAGGACTGGTGAATTATAATCAATGTTCAGACTTTTTGATGTTCTTAATTAAGTATTTTTGTCTGAACAGAATAGAACTGAACTGAAGAGAATCGACTGGAGTCGTAAGATGTTTTTTCTGAAATTAATTTTGAATAGAATGAGAGGGCCATGTGTGTGTGCCTGACAGAGAAGGGAGGGGGGAGAGACAGTGTGTTCATATTTAGACATACATTGTAGTTCATGGATTAACCTTGATATGGATGAAGTTTTCAGTATTCCTGTTGTATGACTGATGGTACTATTCAGTAGTACGAGTGTTTACACATGACTTTTCTGTATTTTTTTTTTCAATAGAATCGAACAGGCCCCAAATATGTGAACCTTAAATGGTGTGTGTGTGTGTGTGTGTGTGTGTGTGTGTGTGTGTGTGTGTGTGTGTGTGTGTGTGTGTGTGTGTGTGTGTGTGTGTGTGTGTGTGTGTGTGTGTGAGCGATTCTGTTACTGTTGTCAATTCCAGTCTTCTGCCAAAAATAAAGTGTTATGGTTAAAATGTATCCTTTCTTCAAGACTGACTTCATTACCTAGAAAAAGATGAACTTGTAAAAAATATATGCAGACCTTTCAAAATGGTTGCATGTAGAAGTACTAACAGTATGAGGTTTATTTGTCTCAAGGGCAAATGTCCTGCAGGACTAGCAGACATAAACACTTGTATTTATCTATTCTTCTACTGGGAGAGCACCTGAGGAAGTGGCTGACTGGGAGCCCAAAGCTGAATATTCAAAACCACCAATATACAAAGGGATTAATAGACATGGCAGGTAAATGAACTCAAGGGAAAATAAAGAAATGGCTCCTACACAGTGCAGACATGATTTTATGCTTGGCACGCGTAATTTTACCATTTACCTTAATGACCATAGATATGGCATCTGAATGGATGTTGATCATTCACATTCTGAAGGAATTCTTATGCAATTATAGAAAACACTGATGAAGTAGTGTAATCAGTTTTCCTTGGTGTTACAAACAATTGTTATATGACTATGTGAGTTAGAACTATTTTTTTCCCATAAATTGCTCCCCGCACCTCCGCCCCCCCTCTGGACCTATTGCCCCCCCTCTGCCACCCCAGGGCAAAATCTCTAGAACCGCCACTGTCCACATAGCCTCTAGGAAGCAGATTAAAACACACAAGCTGTATTACCCTCACAGAACCACTAGGAAGCAGGACCAAACATATAAGCCATAAATACTATACACAGCCACAAAGGGAGCAGGACCTTACTGAAGGCTGCAATAGCTGCCTTTAATTAAATAATTATATTCAAGGAGCAAGGGGCCAGAAGTGTGTTTTTTATGGGACTGTAGATAGAAGGTATCCACTCCCGTCTAGATCTAATGTTTGTACCGTGTTGGAGACATATTACATGTGCTGAGTAGTTCTTCAAGGAAAGGGTTCAAATCCGGGATAGCTTTTAAGAGAGTTTATTGTTAAAGTAGGCATGTTTCGGCATGGTAAGTGACTATTGAACGAAAGTCTAGGAATCGTGTCGAACACGTGTGAGAGATAATAACTCTGGCTACTACGGGACATGGGCAGAGGCCCATGTCCCCTCGCGGGGGTCGCTGAAAATCTCTAAAGCTCTTCGCCTCGTGTGCACAAGTAGAGTCCGTCAAGTGGGCGTGGCCGGGGCGAAGTAAAGGCTTTTGCTTCTTCATATTGTTACGTATTTTAGGAACACAAGCTGTATTTCCCTCACTTAACCAATAGGGGGTAGGACCAAACATATAAGCCGTAAATACTACACATAGCCACAAGGGAAAGCAGGACATTACTGAAGGCTGCAATAGATACTTTAGCCACAGAGGGCAGCACCACAGACCAGGCGAGGAAAACCGAGGATTACGTCACACCGGTTCCTCTCCAAGTCTTCCGGTCCTCGCTGAGTCCATAAGAAGCCTCCAGCTCGTGAAGGCAGATCAGAACTCTCTCGGCAGCGACTAGACATAGGTGGGTTTATGCCTGTGATCAGCTAGGAGAATACGCTCGCACGTGCTTAGAACACATCTTCAATCTCTCTTTACTTCAGAGCATCAGTTTACCATACCGAAAATACTTTATACAAATAAAGTCTCTTTAAAGCTATTCCTTTGGATTCGACCCCTCTTTCCCTGAAGAACATTGCTATATATATATGTAAAGGTGCTGCTATCTGTGGCTGGAGCAGCCTCCAATAAGGTCTTGCTCCCCTTGTGGCTATGTATAGTATTTACGGCTTATATGTTTGGTCCTGCTTCATTGGGTCATTGTGTGGGTAGCTTAGATTCTTAAAATACGTAACAATCCCTCCTTGGTCATCTCAGATGACCAAACAATAATATTTTAAATCATAAACACCATTTACCACACCGAAAACATAATCAAAGTAGGAAAAATCATCAACATCATCAACCGTGTGGCAGAAACTCTACCGAATAGAGAAAAACCACTATGCGTTCCCGATAATACTGAAACGGTATTCACATTGTGGGTCTCATTGGAAATACAGGTCATTATTTAACAATACAACAATGAACATATATCTTGTTATCATACAATCATATGGTCAAACAGCACTCAAACAAAAGTATCCATAGAAATCCTGAGCTAACACTTTTGGTTATGTGCTACAAGGTCATACAATTTTCAACATGTGCAAAAGTAAAGTAAAAATTGGTAGTCATAATACAATTTTAAAAATTCTAAATGATTGATAGGCTAGCATGGATATGGGTGGTTCAGGTGATCTTCGTGTATTGCATGTGGGTGGTTTTGGGCGTTGTTATTATCGTAGCCATTGTTTCTTCTGTCGCCGTCGGGCCTGTAATTCATGAACCCAAGACTCGTCCCTCCTTGTCAAGGGCTCAGCTCACAAAGAGGTTTATTTTACATCATGGGAGCTTCCAAACAGGTTCTCCATCGTCGTCGTGTCAGCAACAGGTGGCCTGTAAACAACCGTCTCAAAGAAGATCAACAGTACCATTATCAATGCAGCGATACAGAAATAACGGGTTGCACTCGCAACCAAACAATACTATATAATAACAAACAACTCGTCTTGGTGGTTCAATAATTAATTATTCAAATAAATCCGGGATATTGATTATCTTATATACAGGCGCTTCTACTAGAATAGTATAGGTGTTGACTATTCTACATATTACAGCTGGATAGGGTCGGGCCCCTCAGGTGATGTCTCGTCCACTTTCACCGGATCATATCTGATCCCCATGTAAGCCTGAATGGCACTTGGCGCTTCTGTAGCGCCCACTGCTGTGGTGATCAGCCGATGCAGTAGCCCTCGTGCGCAGGGAATACAACGGCAGCCGGCTACAATTAACACGGTTACTGCCATTATTCCCGCGACGGGCACTGACTGGATCATGCCTTTCCACCTCCCAAACATATTCTCCATCCATCCTGTCAAAGGGTCATAATGCCGGAGTTCTCTGCCTATTCGAACCTGAGGGATTGTAATCGTGCCAGTGCCCTGGCCACCAACACATCCGGAGCTGTGTTATTGGGGATAAAAGTACAACATGTTGTGACTATCACATGTTGTGACTTCGATTTGGAAGTCGAAAGTGGGAATTGGGAAGGTTCCAACTTCCAAATCGACATATGTTCAATGGTGATACTTCCAAATCCCAACTTCCAAATCTACATATGTTCAATGGTGACACTGACAAATTCCATCTTCCAACTTCCAAATCGACACATGTTCAATGGTGACACTGACAAAAATTCCAAATTGGGCAGTGTAAGGTCTGGCTGAATCTGGGTGACACTGACAAATTCCAACTTCCAACTTCCAAATCCACACATGTTCAATGGTCATACTTCCAACTTCCAAGTCGACACATGTTCAATGGTGACACTGACAAATTCCAACTTCCAACTCGAAATATGTTCAATGGTGACACTCTGACAAAAATTCCAAATTGGGCAGTGTAAGTTCTGGCGGAATATGGGTGACACTGACAAACTCACCGTTGAACATACAGGTGCTGGTCAAATTATTAGAATATCATGAAAAAGTTGATTTATTTCAGTAATTATATTCAGAACGTGAAACTTACATATTATATCAATTCATTACACACAGTGTGATATATTTGAAATGTTTATTTCTTTTAATTTGGATGATTAGTACTGACAATTACTGAAAATCCCAAATTCAGTATCTCAGAAAATTAGAATATTAGTTACGACTAGTACAAAAAATGATTTTTTAGAAATGTGGGCCAACTGAAAAGTATGAACATGGAAAGTTTCAGCATGTATGGCAATCAATACTTAGTTGCAGCTCCTTTTGCCTGAATTGCTGCAGCAATACGGCGTGGCATGGAGTCGACCAGTCTGTTGCACTCCTCAGGTGTTATGAGAGCCCAGGTTGCTTTAATAGTGGCCTTCAGCTCTTCAGCATTGTTGGGTCTGGCATCTCGCATCTTCCGCTTCACAATACCCCATAGGTTTTCTATGGGGTTAAGGTCAGGTGAGTTTGCAGGCCAATCAAGAAGAGGGATACCATGGTCCTTAAACCAGGTACTGGTAGATTTGGCACTGTGTGCAGGTGCCAAGTCATGTTGGAAAATGAAATCGTCACCTCCATAAAGTTGGTCCGCGGCAGGCAGCATAAAGTGTTCTAAAACTTCCTGGTAGACTGCTGCATTGACCCTGGACCTCAGGAAACACAGTGGACCAACAGCAGCAGATGACATGGCACCCCAGACCATTACTGACTGTGGAAATTTTACACTGGACTTCAGGCAACGTGGATTCTGTGCCTCTCCTGTCTTCCTCCAGACTCTGGGACCTTGATTTCCAAAGGAGATACAAAATTTACTTTCATCTGAAAACATAACTTTGGACCACTCAGCAGCAGTCCAGTCCTTTTTGTCTTGAGCCCAGGCGAGACGCTTTTGACGTTGTCTCTTATTCAAGAGTGGCTTTACACGAGGAATGCGACAGCTGAAGCCCATATCTTGCATACGTCGGTGTGTGGTGCTTCTTGAAGCACTGACTCCAGCTACAGTCCACTCTTTGTGGATCTCCCCCACATTTTTGAATCGGTTTTGTTTGACAATCCTCTCCAGGGCGCGTTTATCCCTCTTGCTTGTACACTCTTTTCTACCACATCTTTTTCTTCCCTTCGCCTCTCTATTAATGTGCTTGGACACAGAGCTCTGGGAACATCCAACCTCTTTGGCAATGACCTTTTGTGTCTTGCCCTCCTTCTTTAAAGTATCAATGGTCATCTTTTGGACAGTTGTCAAGTCAGCAGTCTTCCCCATGATTGTGTGTCATACAGAATCAAAACGAGAGACCATTTAAAGGCTTTTCCAGGTGTTTTGAGTTAGTTAGCTAATTAGAGTGTGGCACCAGGTGTCTTCAATATCTGACCTTTTCACCATATTCTAATTTTCTGAGATGTTGAATTTAGGGTTTTCATTGGTTGTCAGCTATAATCATCTTCTTTTTGGCAAAAAACACTTATAATGTATCAGTCTGTTTGGAATGAATGTATACATTCTACAGGTTTGACTTTCTAAATGGAATTAATGAAATAAATCAACTTTTTCATGATATTCTAATAATATGACCAGCACCTGTATATATAGATTCCCGAGCAGGCACCTTGCTCCCTTCTTCATCCACTCGACGGGCTTCCATCAAGTCTTCAGGGCTTGGTGGTTGCGCACTGGGTTTCAAATCAGGAGTGGCCTTGTTGGTGTCCATATTGCGATGTTCGGCCGTGATCTTCGTTCTCTGGGTTAGGGTTAGGTACGGACACAAGGCTTTCTTTGTGTTACGGGCATTTATAGATCCAAGTGTGACCGGCTGAATCTGCGTTGTGTTTGCCTGCAGTCAAAGTGTTCATTTTGTTTTGATTTTTTTTTCAGTCATGATCTTTTGTAATTGGCTGCAAAGATAGGGCACACAACATAGGCTTGGGTGCCTTCTTGGGGGCTCTTCTTGGCCGCTTCCTTCTTGTAATAACAGTAATAACAGGTTTTGCAGTCATATAGATATTCAGAGCTCTGAGAGAAGATGGGAAACATAATCCAACAGGAAAAGGCTTGCTTAACAAAGCATGGAAAATGAGATTTACCTGTCGAAAGAACAAAACTGCCTCGTCACATAGCTAGAATAACTACTGTATTAAGGAACAGCCTATAAAATAAAAATACACAAGGATGCACAGAAAACATGTACCTTTAAATTGCACTGATAAAACTATTTTCCATCAACTTAATAAGAAGAGTGAGGTTACAAATTGTAATTACATTTGACAAAGTACTCATTCTTAACAGACAATTCAATTAAACTTTGAGTAAAGTCACCCTAGACCCCTGAATCAAATTTGTTACCATCGTCCCCCGTAACCAACATTGGTATTCATGCAGGTATTCATTCCTGCCATATTTGAATGGCAGGAATGAATACCTGCCATTCAAATAGCCTATTCACCCCTCTTATACAGGAGCCTAGAGCTGAAGACTATCGTCGTCGTTACCATCGTCCCCCGTAACCAACAGTTAAGAGGCACCAAGGAATGAATACCTGCCATTCAAATTGCCTATTCCTCCAATGCCTCCCAATGCTTCCTCTTGATTCACCAATCTGATTCAAAACTAGAACAAACCAAACTCCCATAAGATATTCAAGTAATTTCAAATAACACAATAGGGGATTATCACGCTTCCTGGTTCCGGGATTTGTCTTCGTTGTGCATGAACACTTCCGGCGCACTTCCACCATGGCTGAAACAAAGGCGAGATGTCACTGCTCTCTGTTCCACTTTGTACATCTAACAAACAACACCAACCCTACTTAAGTTTTCATGGATTCCCGACTGAAATGAGTCTAAGGAAGAAGTGGATTCAAGCGGTTTGCCGGGATGAAGGGCCAAACTTTAAAATAAAACAAGGTAGCATGTTTGTTTGTAGCCGGCACTTTAGTGAATCAGACTACAAACGCTACAGCTAGCAACCAACCGGGGTCACACCAAGTGACTGAAAATCGGGTCTTTACCGTCCCGTTTCCAGTGGAACAACTGGGGACTGCCAAGAAGGGGGTCTGTTTATAAAAGAGCATCAACTCGCTTAGGCCATGACGTTCACCCATCCCTTCCTCTGGAGCAACCGCTGCCCTGTGAATAAGAGCCGATGGAGGAGATCTCAGCTTCGGTGGTGATGACAGAACATGATTTCGGTTCTGCTCCTAAACCAGGTTTGTCAGTGTTTGTTAGTGTTCTGAAATATTGGCTTACTATTACCCCATACTGTTCTTAAACCACCTACCTGACAGGATGTACTACCTATGGTTTAATCACAGAATGGGCTATTAGTAGGTTATACCGAGGAGGTAGGTCAACTTTTCAGAACTCAGGCACAACATGTTTAGTCTTATTAATGTCCCAGCATTTGACCAAACCACAATGTGAAAAGCTTCATCACAAGTACAAATGTTGCATTTTATATCTTACTTACTTACAATTAATTGTAAAGGTGAATATTGAGCTATAAAAAGCAAAATTTAAAAGCAATATTGAGCTACAAAAAGCAATTTCTTTAGAGGTCCAAACTGCTTCCAATATGCAAGTCACAGCCAAAATCTGGGTTAGATGTTTTAATTTCATCTCATACAGGTGCACTGGATGCTGCTGCTGTAAACATACAGCAATTGGAAGAAACAGTCAAGGCGCTGATGAGAGCTGTCACAGCTGAAAGTGCATTTTCACAGATTCTGTGTCTCAGACGCGGACATCCTTTTTTACACCAGATTCACGTCAAGAGATGTTTTTTGTGACTTCTGGGAGGTTATTCAACCATCTGCCTCCATGTTGGTTTATTGGTCGAAAGCTCAGAAAAGAAACAAACATTTGAACCCATTTCTCCCAGTCCAACGTGTAGACTGCAACTGGTTGAGTTTTTTCTCTTCTGCTGCCGGGTTGCTGCAGGCCTGCAAGAGAAGGTGCTGGCTGACATGTTTCAGGTCAGTGTGTCCACTGTCTCCCATGTTGTTATACCGTGGGCCAACTACCGTTACCTGCTCCTTGGCTCCCTCCCCATCTGGATGAGTAAACTGCAAGTCAAGAACACCATGCCAAGATAATTTGTGCAGTACAGTCCAGATGTTCGGGTAATCATCGACTGCACCGAGGTGCAGTCGATGATTACCCGAACATCATCTTACAAGAACACAACAACCTTTAAGGCCTTGATTGGGATTGCCCCTTGTAGTGTTGTGACTTTTGTGTCAAGTCTCTTTACCGGCTCCATCTCCGACCCAGAGCTGACTGAACGAAGTGGACTGCTGGATTTACTGGAGCCAGGAGATGGCTGCATGGCAGACAAGGGTTTCACCATCGAGAAGCCACTAGCTGATCGTGGGGCAACGCTGATTATACCACCCTTCAAGATGACAGGTAGGCATGAAAGGAATGAACATTTCAAATTAAAACTTTGACCCAAATGTGACCATTAAGATATGCAGACAAATGTTTAAGATGGACTGAAGCACTCACAATAATATTACTAATTAATTTATCTCTAACCACTGCGCAGTTCAATGAAGAGGATGCTCTGAAAACACAAGCAATCGCTCGACTTCGAATCCTCGTAGAAAGAGCAATAGGCAGAGTCAAGGAATACCGCATCTGGGAACGCACTGTCCTTTCACCTTGTCTGCGACAGTCAATCAGCTGTGGACCGTCTGCTGTGTGATGACCAACTTCCAGGGACCACTTGATTTAAAAGGCTACATCCCTGTTGAATAGTGTTTCTACTCAAACATGTACCTATAAATATTAAATATAATATATAAATATTAAAACGAGAGGCACTGAACATTTGGAGTGGTCCCTTCATTTTTTCCGGAGCTGTAATTTTGTACACTGAAAACATTGTATATATTGAATGACATGTAATGTAATTGAATGAGAAGTCTTTCATCTATAATCAATTTTAAAGTCCAGTCAGTCCATCCTGAAAGTATTCAAAATAAGGTTAATATATAATGTAGTAAATGATGTACTCAGAAAAAGAGAATGAATTAAATCCTTTTATTCTTTCAGTTCCTTTATTCATTCAGTTCATTTCACATTCATTTCACTTTCTGCTGAAGATACACATTCATATATGTACCAAAGAAGTACCAGTCTACCTTATTTTTCATCTCTTATCCTTTCATCCCTCCAGACTGAGCTGACGCCAAACCGACGTTAGCATAAGCCAACCTACCTAGCGTAAGCTAGCTAGCAGACACTCGCATTAGTAGTCGTTATATTTCTCGAAAAATAAACAATCCCTTGTCCAGTTTGGAGCGGGCTGTTATGGAGTGTTGTTCGGTAAGTCTGTGAACTTCAGAAAACGTGACTTTGGGTACATTTACCAGGGATGTCGTGAAAGTGAACTGCCGGTCCTCCATCATCAGTTCGCCAGAGTGATGAGTGGTTCACCGGATGTCACAGTGCACAATGAACACCGAATGCGGAAGTACTACGTATCAGCGTGATAATCCCCTATAACTTAGACCTCACCCGCAGAGGGAGTGAAAAAATAACGCCAGACCCAGAGCTTTACAGTGTCAATATACACGTTACAAAATGAGACCCATTCTACTGACTCAGTGGGACAGATTGCACCATCCGGAGATTTCACATCAAAGATGTGAGGATGAGAATGTGCTGCTAATGGCTGCGGCTGCCCACTGTGAACCTTGCACGTAGTAAGTTGGTGTGACAGTGATGAGTTTGTTTTGTAGTTCTGGCTTGGACACTGCACAGTGTCGAACAGCTCACGAGAGATGTACTCCTCCGGCACCTGATAGGTTAGGGTTAGGTAAATTAAAATATCTCATGGATCTCCCCACGTCATCCGACGACTTCGCAGTTAGGATAGAGGTCCAAGGCAAGGCACTGGCCGGCGCATGTTATTCTTGGTCTTAATGTCCTCGTGTACTTTGACCCGTTCTTTCGAATGAAGTAGTTTTCGTTTCCAGTTTGGATTTTTTTCAGGTTGGTACGTTATTCATATTGTAGTTCGGTTCTTTAATGTTGGCATTTGTTTTTGGTTTTATTCAATGTTTTTGTGCAAAAGATTTTACTTT
Source organism: Gadus morhua (assembly GCF_902167405.1). Taxonomy (NCBI): domain Eukaryota; kingdom Metazoa; phylum Chordata; class Actinopteri; order Gadiformes; family Gadidae; genus Gadus; species Gadus morhua. The sequence continues at coordinate 460,988 of NW_021964145.1, read as the reverse complement.
TTCTTTTAAAGTTTGGTTTATATTATTTTGAAAAATCTCTTCAAGAACTGCAGGACATGTCATCAGTTGTGGTCCCCGGGATCATAGAGTGTTTCGGCCGTTATCACAAGACACTCTCACCCGAGGGTGGCCCCCCCGAGGTCAATCAACTCTCGGGAATGTCCCACAACCCATCAAGAACTATTTCCTTTTATAGGGTTTCTATGGTTGGTTTAGCTGTATAGTTGTTTAAGTAATTGTCATTATTACCGTTTTGTTGTTTACTGTTCTTTGTTTTTTGGCGTTAAGATGGGATAGATTTTTCGTTAGTGCTCCTCGGTTGGTTTTAAGATAGGATAGATTTCTCCTCGTTCGGTTGGTGTTAAAATGGGATAGATTTTTCCTTAGTGCTCCTCGGTTGGTTTTAGGATAGGATAGATTTCTCCTTGTCCGTTTGGTGTTAAGATTGGATAGTTTTTTCCTTAGTGCTCCTCGGTTAGTTTTAAGATAGGATAGATTTCTCGTTGTTCGGTTGGTGTTAAGATGGGATAGATTTTTCGTTCGTGCTCCTCAGTTAGTTTTAAGATAGGATAGATTTCTCGTTGTTCGTTTGGTGTTAAGATGGGAAAGATTTTCTCGTTAGTGCTCCACATTTGGTGCCTCATAAGGCTAAAGATTAAGGTTAGGGGTCGGGATAGCCACTCGGGTTAAGGTTAGGGAATAAGGCTAAAGGTTACGGTTAGGATTTAGATAAGTGGTAGGGATAGCCACTTGGGTTAAGGTTAGGGTATAAGGCTTAAGGTTAAGGTTAGGATTTAGATAAGTGGTGGGGATAGCCACTCGGGTTAAGGTTAGGGAATAAGGCTAAAGGTTAAAGGCCCATTATGCAACTTTTTTAGCCAAAATTACATTAAGTATGCAGGTTGAGAGTTATGCTGATGGTTCTGCATCGATTTCTGGGTCGATTGGTGGGTGTGTCATTTTCCCATGTCGCCTCTACAGTGAAAAAGCGCATATGCAACTTGATCTGCTCGGACCGGAACATTCCGGATGTGACGCAGCGGAAGTATCCTCGAAAATGTAGTCAGATTGTAGTTTCGAAAATGCTTTATGGCACAGACACACACCCAAACATGGCACCGGCTAGATATAAACAGCCAGTTGCGAGGCAATTGTTGCATTCATCATGGATCAATCGACTGATAAGGGACCCAAGAGGCGACTGTCGGTGGAACAAAAGAAGAATGGACCAGAAAATAGATCAGACACGAGTGAAAGGGGAACTATGCAACTTTTTTGGCCTGATTTACCTTAATATAACAGGCTAGGAGTCATTGCGATGGTTCCATTATACATTTTTGTTCGATTGTTCGTTGTTTCGACTCCCCCTTGCGCATCTTGGCGGAGAAAAGGAATATGATTCTGCCGGCGACCCGCCGCCCACTCTCGCGGGAGTCTCGGGTCTCGCGAAGTAACGAATTGCTTTACGGCACAGACCCCCAAACACGGAACCGGCTCGATATAAACACATGTAACTAAGGGATTGTTACATTCATCATAGATCAGCCGACTAAAAAGAGACCGAGAAACCCAATGTCGGAGGAACAGAAGAGAAAAGGGAGACTGACCGACAGAGAGGCCAGACACGAGTAAACGTTGGGCAAGCTTTTCAGGAATAGCGTGAACTGAAAGAAAAAGAAGACTGCAAATCAGACTCCGATTTGGCCGTGTTGCTTTTGAAATTGAAAGTACCCTTGGGTGAACTTTGTCCTTGTGGTATACTTGATGTTGATAGTCTCTGTACAAATGTGTTTGCTCAACCATTTTGTTGTGAGCCCTGTAGAAATTGTTTTCTCGACCGTTTTGTTGTGAGCCCTGTATGTTTCTAGCTTGCTTGTTGGTTGCAACCATATAAACACCTTTGTTCCCATTGCTGTTCGTCTGTCTCGTCCCCCAGATACAGACTGAATCCCCGAATCCAGGTTCTTGTTTATTCAGATTATTATGTTGGCCAACACTCTCACACTGATTGTTCTGTTCAACATAAGATAAAACAATTATAATCTAGGATATAAATTCTCCCCGTCAACTATAAAAAAGGATGGCTTTATGTTTATTGCAATACAAATACACAATTTTAAAAATGCATAACCTTGCCTACACTTTATGAACATCTACTTCGGACATGGCTCCACGCATTCGCCGGCTTCTTTGAAAACAAATGCACATGGCTCGCGTAGAAGTGCATGGGGAAGGGTCGTCAACGAGTTGTTACGACAGTTTTGTAAAATATCTACTACGAAGCTGAAGGGGGCGCTGTGTAGAGAAATGTGCGTGCCAAAACAAAGAAAACAGCGAAGAAATTCCCGAAGTTGCATAGTGGGCCTTTAAGGTAAGGATTTAGATAAGTGGTAGGGATAGCCACTCGGGTTAAGGTTAGGGAATAAGGCTAAGGGTTAGGATTTAGATTTAGATAAGTGGTAGGGATAAAGTCTAAAGAAAATAGTTCCATACACTGCATAACCCCAGGAAATGTTAAAACAATTACAAAATAACCTGCACCTCATACATAGCATAGCATCAGGTAATTTAATATTGTTTAGTTTTAAATAAAGCAAGAAAAACTTGCCCCAGATTTGTCCTTTGCCTTCGTTGGTCATTTTGGTATGATAACTATGAAGTCGAAGGGAGGGAATAGTATCTAACGTGTGTGAGAGAAATATAGTAGAGATGCAGGCTCTCTGCGGGTCTGGCTATGTGTTCTGCCCTCCAATCTCTCTGTCGACTTTTGTAGGGTCAAGTGGGCGTGGCCAACGTGACGTAATGGTTCCTCCCTCCTCGCCTGTTTAATGGTGTTTGATCCCGCTTCCTAGTGGCTATGTGAGGGTTATGCAATTTGTGTGTTCGATTTTTAATTTAAGTCTTTTATTGTACATGGTTAAAATAAATCAATAAAATAATACAAACAAAAACAATTGAGCAGTAAAAAACGAAAGAAATAAATTAAAAACAAACAAATGGGATCCTCAGGATCCTAAGCAACAATTACATAGCTCAAATAACATAGTTCATGTTCAAAAGGGATAGGAAGAAGTTAAAAAAAAACTTTTCTGGTCCTACCCCCTCTTATTTTTTATAATTGTTTTCCAAAAAATAAATCTTCAATATGAATCAGTAAGTGTCTATTATGTTTAGCTCGTGGGTTAAACAAATCAAAACTTTTCGACAAGACAATATCAAAATAAAATAATGGAACAGATGAACGAAAACCATCAAATTGAAAACAGCATAACAGAAATTCACTGCTCCAGCTCATAACAATTCAATGTTTTTCTTCTGAAGAGTTTTTGAAATTTTGATATAGTTGTACATTTTTTCAGCTCATCATTGCAGTTGTTCCACAGACTTACAGCCTTTGTCGTTATACAGTGCAGTTTTGTATTGGTTCTTATAGATGGTTTGTTGAATATACATGTTCCTCTTAAATTGTATTTGCTCTCTCTCAGTTGGAACAACTCCTGGATGCCATGAGGCAATTGATGATTATTTGCTTTAAACATTATTTGAATAGTTTTGTAGTCAATCAAATCTAGAAATGTAAGTGTTTTTAGTTGAACAAATAATGGATTTGTTGGTTCTCTGTAAGCGGTTTTATGTATAATTCGTATAGCTCTTTTTTGAAGGATGAAGATCGGGTGTATATTTGTTTTGTATGTGTTCCCCCATATCTCCACACAGTAGGTCATGTAAGGAAGTATGAAGGAGCAGTACAATGTATACAGGGAGGTTTTATTCAGTAGGTATTTGGTTTTATTGAGTATTGCTATTGATTTAGATATTTTAGCTTTAATATAATTAATGTGTGGTTTCCAACTTAATTTGTTGTCAATTAATACTCCCAGAAACTTTATTTCAGATACTCTTTCTAGTTCTATGCCATTTATCATGAGTTTCTTTTCTGTGTTGGTTGGTCTATTCCCAAAAATTATACATTTAGTTTTACTTAGATTCAATGTGAGTTTATTTTCATCAAACCAGATCTTCATACTGTTCAATTCCTTTTCCACAGTATCCAGAAGTTTTTCCAAGTTATCTCCACAGCAGAGTAAATTTGTGTCATCAGCAAAAAGAACAGTGTTGACAGTTTTTGATACTTCACATATATTATTGATGTAAAGATTGAATAATAATGGCCCAAAACTGAGCCCTGGGGCACCCCACATTTAACCTGTTGCAATTGTGATTTATGATTTTGAATTTCGACATATTGTTTCCTGTTCTGTAGGTAGCTGGATAACCATGCCAGTACAATGCCTCTAATGCCATATCTTTGTAGTTTTTTTATTAACAGCTCATGATCAACAGTGTCGAATGCTTTTTTTAAATCCAGAAATACCCCCACTGCATATTCTTTATTTTCTATTGCCTTAGTGATTTTGTCTACAAATTCTATGATTGCAAATGAAGTAGTTCTCTTTGCTCTAAAACCATATTGTTGTTCATACAGTATGTTATGTTTGGTAATGAATTCATTAATTCTTGTATAGAATATTTTTTCCAGTATTTTGGAGAACTGGGGAAGCAATGAAATCGGTCTGTAGTTTGAGAGTACATGTTTGTCTCCAGTTTTATTAGTACAGCGGATAACCATGAAAATTGTGCACTTTTTGAAAGAAACATGAAACTTCTACCATAGTTAGGTTATACCATGAGGTTCATTTTCAGATTTGGAGGGAAGTCAGATTTGACCTCTGAGGCCCGGTAGAGGTCAAATCCAAAATGGCCGCCAATAATATTCAAAAGTGCCTCACGTTGGAACCAAACACAGTAGAAAAACACTTAAGGTGTCATTTCCCACTAACTTTTGGGTTCCCATTCTGTATCTGATACATTTGAAACCACCAGAATTCAAGAAAATGCATTTAAATCAATATGGAGGTCAAATCATGCAGACATAGGGAGGTGAACGGTGCAATATGGTTGTTTATTTCCAAAATAACAACAGTAATTGTGATGCCAATAATGATGATGCCAATAATAATGCCAATAATAGTATTTATTTATTATTATAATTAACTGATTTATTATTTAACTTTTAAATAATTCCTTTTTTTTTTATCTTAACAGTCTCCAGAACAAAAACAGAGATCTGTACATTTAAGTGCAGCTTTGAGACAGGAGCACCGTCCAGTGCACCCTTTCTGGCAGTTACAGCGGATCAGCTCATGGCAAGACTTTGCTGCTTCAGGGAGAGTGGTCCAGAGTGGCTGCCAACAAGTGGTTTCCTTTGTCCAGCCCCAGTCAGATGGCTCTGGCATCTCTGGATCCAGGACCAGTGACTGGTTCCAGATGTTCGTCTGAAAGCAAGTACACTTGATGTGCTGTTTGAGGGCAGCCTGGGTTGGAGGGATGTTTTCTAAACTCCTGGACTTCTGGGAGAAAAGCTGTTTCCTGGCATCATTCACTTCCATGCTCTCGCTGGTTCGGTCATACATGAGCACCACAAATCGTTCCAGCAGTAACAAGGACTCTACACTGACCTCACTTGGCATGCATAGGAGTTCCTGGAAAGCATCACTGACCTCTGGGAAAGACTTCCATGTCTCCCAGGCAGTCTTCTTTCCACGGCCAGCAAATGCAGACACAGTGTCACATCCAGTGAAAGCATGAAAGACAGGGAGAGTCAGGCACTTGATAGGAGTCATTGTGGCAACCATTTCGTGAATTGCGATAAACCGGAAACTTGACCCAACACCAAAGGAAATCCATAGTTCATCAGGAGCTATTTGCTAAAAGAAGCCACTGCCAACACCACCACATCCGTATCAACGGTACGTATGGTCACCTTCTTACAACCTTTCTGCACAGCATCTGCCACATGCAGAAGTAGCCGAGTGTCAGCCTCTTCTTGCGAACATGGGGCAAGGCGGGCCACACATAAGTCAGCAGGAGAGCAGAGGACTCCAGTTCCATCTGTTGCATACAGTTCCTTGCCCTGTGCTACAGGCAGATTAATGGATTCCCGGGCCAGGAAGGAAAACAACTCTGTTTTGTTTTCATCACACCGAAGGAAGTCTTTCCAGTTCTTGGGCCTCACAGTAAGGGGAGCAACCCTTTTCCTCATGCCGTTTCCCCTCTTTTGTCTTGTTGAGGCTTTCAGGCTGGCATATAGGTATACATCCCAGACAAGGTCAACACGGTCGCCTACCTGTAGTTGAGCAGAGATGTATGGTACAAACACTGTTTCTCCATACTCTTGAAATGTTCTTGATGTGTTTGGATTCAGCATTTGAACCACAACTGCACCATCTAGAATTACTGCATCAGTCTCAGGAACACTCTTGTTTTCGGGCAGATTTGACTCCAGGCAGTGAAGCAGATCTGCTTTAACCCCGAACCGAAGTTTTCCTCCACTTGACAGAGCTGGAGGTGCTGCCTGGTTTTCATGGGAAAAGAAGTGGTTGATGTCTCCATCTCGTGTTTGACATGAAATGTACAGTCTTGAAAAAAGGCCACAGTCACTCTTCAGTGCGGCAAGTTGTGCCTTCTCTTTTGTTTTGCTCTTGACAGGTGGTCTGCTGAACAGTGGCAACTTGTTCTTTGGAAGAGGATGTGTGATAGGTGTTGTACACCTTTCCAGCCTTTGGGTTACGAACTCGGTGTACTGCTCCTCACCAAGGGTAATAATCCTTCTTACAGCATCAGCAACTTGGGTATCAACGATGTCTCTTGTTTCAATGACTAAAAGATCTTGGCTTTGTTCTAGAAATGGATTCCCCATCTCTTCCAGCACTGTGACGAGTGCCTTAACCTCCTTTAGGAATGCTGTTTGCACTCCAGGTTGCTGTTCATGGTGTCTTGAGTCACTGAGTCCATGTTTTTGGTTTGTTGCCTGTTCTTCAAACTCTTTAGTGATCCTGGCGATTTCTGGTCCTGCCACCATCCAGCGTCTGAGTGCTCCTGGATTTCCAGTCAGTCCGATAGCCCCACCAGAACCTTTGACCATGGCATTGTTCTGTTCATGGCACTGGTCAAGTGCCATGGCAGAGAACTGGTTGCTGGTTTTGTGCACCACGAAATGTCCGGACATGAATTCTGCTGGGACTGCTGGGTGTCTGTCTGCAAGAGTCATCATATCACGGATGTGTACAGAAAGCCATCTGCTGTAGTGTGTGTGATCTAGGGCGAACATCCAGGGCATGATCTGTGTCAGGGATTCAACGTTGAGGGGAAAATCGGTCTGTCTAGTTACTGGACCAGATGAAATGAGACGGTGAGGTAATAAAGTCTGTCGGCACGTGGACCTTGGATTTATTAAGTAAAGTGGCAACGGTTATACAGAGTCATAAAGCGTGAGAGATCGAATATGTCCAAGTCCCTAATCAGCGCTGATGGTTCGTCCAGAGCTTCGCCTCCGTGGAAGGTCTGCTTCAGAAGAAGATCAAGAGTCCCTGTGTGATACAGTCTTATGCTGTATCCTCCTCTCGATGAGGTGTGTGCGTTTGAGGTGTGTGTGGTTCTGTGTGTTTTTGCTTGACCTTGGCTCCCAGGCCCTGGTACATGCATGTGTATCTCTTGTTTTCCTCCTAACGGGGGAGAGCACCTCGAAGTGTCTCCTGTGTGATAAATTAATGTGGCTCTCCCGTTCTTGAGGATGACTGGTGCATTGTCTGAGTGTCTACCATTTGCCTGGTTGGGAAATGGGGCCTTCGGCTCCGGCCTTGACCTGACTATATTATCATGTTTGTGTTATGTGTTTGTTGGGTTAGAGCAAGAGTTGACTATATTGTGTTCCTGCCATGTGATGTGCTCATCAGGCTAGGGTAGGAGTTAGCTATATTTGTAATGTACATGTGATGTACTCAGCAGGTTATTTTGCCCAACAACGTACAGCTGGAAGTTGCCTTCACGAATGGACCTGATGTACCGCAGAACGAGAAGCTGCAATGACAGGGTCTTATGCCAGTAGTCAAAGTGAACACTGGCCTTTGCTTGCTGAATGCACCACTCCTCAAAAGATAGACTGATAGGTGGCATGACATCTTTATCATCAGATATGCACTCTTCATTGTACGCTTGTTGCAGGAGTGTATAGAGACTTGCAGCCGTTACCTGGTGTGCATGGCGGGTCTTGGTGACATGTTTGGCATGTATGAAGGAATTGGCTGTTCCAGAACTTGCAATGTCAACCTGGACCAGGGCATTGGTCCAGCCACTGCCTTCTAGCCAGTCTCCCAGCAACTTCAACATGGCCATTTCAATATGTAGACCACCAAACATGATCACAAAGTGATCTTCTCCATAAGTGTCTGGCCAGGACCACTGTATTTGTTTAGCGAGAGCATACAGTGGTTGGTCAGCAGCAAGGACAGGAATCTGACCAGGGTTCACATTTTGAACTGCTCTTTTAATGATTTCCATAGAGTGCCGAATCATTGCTACTGAATGTGCATTGTCAAGAAAGAGAGGCAATAATGCGTTGATTGCTGCAGGAGGGATGATGGCTTGGTGAACATCAGCGTGGTAGGCAGACCATGATATCATGCCATCAATGGTAGATGTTTCAACAGCTGTCTTGACTTTTCTGAGCCATGCATACTCATCCTCTGTGGCGGCTGTAGAAACCAGGAGGGTGGAAGGTCTCACAGGACCTTGTACAGGTGGCACACTGAATTCCTTTTTCCGGAGGGTAGCTGGTGGCACGACTGTGTAGGCTGTTGGCAGAGGTGTCACTGACTTGGTGGAAGAGCCATTTTGACTAATCACTAGCACACCGCGATCAGTTCCGCTTTGTGTGTGTGACAGATGCTGCATAAGTGAGATGCCGGTGCCGTGGAAGGAATCTTTGGCTGTTGCAGAACTTGGATTATGGTCTATGTTGTCCACAGCTCCTGTTGTAAACAGTCCATGGCGCAACTTTGTTGGGCACACAACATCCTCCATCCTAAATTGCTGGCAGACACCATTGGCAATGTCTGATGGGATTTGCAGCAGCCTGTCATAAGAAACACACAATCCCAGATTGAACAGTGTGTCAATTAGCCCCCTACTTCGTGTAACTGCATGGATTTTGAGGGACAGATATAGAGGGAGTGGAGTTTCTTGGGTGTGCCTTGTATGTGCTGAGCTTGGTGAATCCATGTTCCGTGCCTGCTTCTTACTGTTAAAGACTATCAATTGGGAGATTGTTAGGGCAGGTTTTGTGGTGGACTGATGCTCAATGTTTGTACCATCAAGTACCATGTTGATGAAGGCCAAGAGAGATGGTGGCACAGCCTTCTGCTGGCAGTTTTCTTTGAATGACCCGTCAAAAGAGAAAGATGAATTAAGGATCTCTTTGCTCCTTCCTGGCTATGGTTAAATTCATTTGCAATATGAATAATATTATGTAATTTATTATGTAATAATATTGTTTGTTCATAGTCAATCTTTTTACCTGTTAGAATATGTCGGTTGAAGTGCTCTCTAGTACTGTGGCCTTGGGAAGCATTGAACCTTGGGATTGGTTGCCATGGCGGCGCGTGTACACGCTGCGGCTAAGCACTCCAGGTACTACTCTTTAGTTGGTTTCTTAGCAGTTTACTGTTTACTAAATGCCACGCATGCACAGCCTTACGTAAGATACAGCCGAAACAATTGATGCAAGATAGTTGCATCCTGAAGCAAACAAACACCGGACACGACATTCCACCGGAGCTCATCAGACCACCGGGATCCCCGTGGATTACTCCCCCAGCCAGGAAGCGACGGCGGCGTCGAGAGCGCCGGCAGAAGAGGGGCTGTCGATCCTGATTACGAGCTAGGCTAAGCAGACAACCGCACAAGCCTTCATTACCAAGCCTCTTCATCATGAATGCAAGATCACTTCCCAACAAGATCGAAGAGCTGGAACTTACCATATCCACGCAGAAAAACATCCAGGACTGCTGTGTTATGGTGATCACTGAGACGTGGCTCACCCCGACCATCCCGGCTGAGGCTATCAAGCTAGCGGGTCGCATAGCACACCGAGCCGACAGAACATCAGAGTCAGGTAAGAGCAGAGGAGGGGGGCTCTGTGTTTACACAAACACGAACTGGTGTACAAACGCTGTGACAACGGACACATACTGCTCGCCAGACGTGGAGTATTTATCCGTAAGATGTCGCCCCTTCTATCTGCCACGCGAATTCACAGTTATCATTATCACTGCTGTTTACATACCTCCCGATGCTAACACCAAAACAGCTTTGGACTCCTTGCTAACTGCCATTAGCACTCAACAGCGTGACCACCCTGATGGAGTCTATGTAATAGCAGGTGACTTTAACAAAGCCAACCTAAAGACTGTGCTCCCCAAATTCCACCAACATGTACACTGTCCAACAAGAGGGAGTAACACACTTGACCATGTCTACAGCAACATCAAGCATGGGTTCAAAGCATCACCCCTACCCCACCTTGGGCAGTCTGACCACATCTCATTGTTCCTGACCCCAGCATACAGACCACGTATCTGTACAAGCGGGCCCACTGTTAAAACCATACAAGTGTGGCCAGAGGGGGCTTCCGAACAACTGCAGGACTGCTTCAGTGACACAGACTGGTCCATATTTGAAGAGGACAACATTGACATCTACGCATCCTCTGTACTGTTCTACATCAAATGCTGCATGGAAAACATCACTACCACAAAACAGATCCGTGTGTTCCCTAACAACAAGCCGTGGATGAACAGGGGTGTCCGACTCCTGCTAAAGACACGCAAGACTGCTTTCCATTCCGGTGACGTGCAACGGTACAAGACCGCCAGGGCAAACCTGAAGAGGGGAATCAAGGATGCTAAAGCAGCATATAAACAGAAGATCGAGGACCTCTTTAGCAGCTCTGACCCCCGCCAGGCATGGCAGGGGATACGTCACATCACCAGACAAAACAACAACAGCAGCACTACCAGCGGAAGTGCCTTGGAGGCGGAGCAGCTGAACCGGTTCTTCGCCCGCTTTGAGGTGGAGGGAATGACAACCACCAGTCCGGCTCCAGACACCAACAGCCAGACCCTCGTCCTTCAGGCTGCTGACGTCATCCGCCCTCTCCGCAGGATCAACACACGGAAGGCAGCCGGCCCAGATGGGGTCCCAGGACGGGTCTTCAGAGACTGTGCTGCAGAGTTAGGTGAAGTATTCACAAATATCTTCAATCTCTCTCTATCACAGTGCACTGTCCCTACCTGCCTGGAGACATCCATCATAGTTCCAGTTCCCAAACAGACTTCAATAACATCTTTCAATGACTACAGGCCTGTGGCACTGACACCTGTAATCATGAAGTGTTTTGAAAGACTGGTTCTACAACAAATCAAAGCTGCCCTACCACCCACTTTGGATCCTCATCAATTTGCATATCGAGCCAACAGGTCAACAGACGATGCAATCTCCACGACCCTCCACTCTGTTCTGCGCCACCTGGAGCTGCAGGGGACCTATGCACGGCTACTGTTTGTGGACTATAGCTCTGCGTTTAATACCATCGTCCCCAGCAGGCTATTCTCCAAGATGTCCTACCTGGGTATACCGCTCAATCTCTGCCTTTGGATTAAGGACTTCCTGACAAACAGGCCACAGGCGGTCAAAATGTGCCCGCACCTTTCGCCCACTCTGTCACTCAGCACAGGGGCCCCTCAGGGTTGTGTACTGAGCCCTTTACTCTACTCCTTGTACACACATGACTGTGCCCCATCTCACACTACCAACACCATAGTGAAATTCGCAGATGACACAACTGTGGTGGGTCTGATCACCAAAGGTGATGAGGCCAATTACAGAGGGGAGGTTCAAAGGCTGACAGAGTGGTGCTCAGAGAACAACCTGAGCCTCAACATCAAAAAAACAAAAGAACTGATCATTGATTACAGGAAGAAGCAGGACACACACACACCACTACACATCAACGGGGAGGCGGTGGAGAGGGTGTCCAGCTTCAAATTCTTGGGCACACACATCTCAGAGAACTTATCATGGGCAATAAACACAACAGCAATAGTTAAGAAAGCACAGCAGCGGCTATACTTTCTCCGCACACTCAGGAAAGTCAATCTCTCTCAACAGCACCTAAGGTCCTTCTATCGCTGCTCCATCGAGAGTGTGCTCACCTACGGAATTCTGTCGTGGTACGGTAACAGTTCTGCTGCAGACAGGAAGTCACTGCAGAGGATTATTAAAACCGCCCAAAACATCATCAACCAACAGCTACCTAGCATGGACACCATCTTCAACTCCCGATGCTTGCAGAAGACACACAACATTCTGAAAGACTCATACCACCCTGCCAACTATCTGTTTGAACTGCTGCCCTCAGGGAAACGTTACAGGTCCATCAGAACACGCACCACAAGATTCATAAACAGTTTCTATCCGAAAGCAGTCACCATACTTAACTCTGACCTGAAAATAAATCCATTAGTTCTGACAGTATTAATCCGTGACGTCCACATGTAATGCAATGCTCAGCACTTCTACATATTTGTACTACTATTTTAAGGCATACTATATTTTTTTTACTATTTTTTAGGCATACAATGGCACTAAGTTAACGGTATAGTGTATGACGACATGAATGTAGTGTGAGTGAATGAAATGTTGAATGTATTTTCTTTATTTATTATGTTACCTTTTTAAATGAGACCAGTACGTGAGTGCACTGAATTTCGTTGTACTTCTGTCCAATGACAAATAAATATCTATCTATCCATCTATCTATCTATCTATCTTCCATGTTGCCTAACAACAACGCTCTAAAGCAGGGGTTTTTCAACCAGTGGTCAGCGGTGGTATTGCAGGTGGTCTGTGAAAATGGTCTAGGGGGTCACCTGTGGATAATTCTGTGCTGTGAAGGAATTAAATTAGCCACACATCTCATGAAATAACAACTAATAACTGAATAATACAGAGACAACAAAGAAATTAATTGGGGTACATAAAAAATGAATATTTTTATGTTTTTTTTTACATTGACCTTTACATAAATGCATTTTCTTGAATTCTGGTGGTTTCAAATGTATCAGATACAGAATGGGCACCCAAAAGTAAGTGGGAAATGACACCTTAAGTGTTTTTCTACTGTGTTTGGTTCCAACGTGAGGCACTTTTGAATATTAATGGCGGCCATTTTGGATTTGACCTCTACCGGGCCTCAGAGGTCAAATCTGACTTCCCTCCAAATCTGAAAATGAACCTAATGGTATAACCTAACTATGGTAGATGTTTCATGTTTCTTTCAAAAAGTGCACAATTCCCCTTGATTTGAGGGCTTAACCGCTGTACTATATGTATTGGTATGACTTTAGCTGTTTTCATATTGTTTGGAAACACACCGGTTTGAAGAGACTGATTGCAAATGTGGGTTAGAGGCCTAGCTATACATTCAATTACATTTTTGACAGTGCACATATCAATATCATGACAGTCTGTGGACTTTTTGCTCTTCAGTTACAGTGTCAATAATTTATTTTTCCTCAGTCCCTCTTAGAAACATTGTTTCATCAACATATATGGTTAGGGTTAGGCTCTTGATTCGCGATATCAAGAACATTAACATTGCCACCCTCTGCTCCCTCATTGACAGTTTTCCGACCACCGACTCTACCTCAAACCCTGATGAACTCGTCACTCTTTACAACACCTGCCTCACAAACACTCTCACCTCTATCGCCCCCGTAAAAACCCGGTCTGTTTCCTTTTCCACATCTGCCCCCTGGTTTACCCCCGAGCTCAGGTCCATGAAAGCTAAAAACCGTCAACTTGAGCGACTTTATAAACGAACCGGTCTCACCATCCACAATGACATGTACACCTCCCACATTGCACAATATAAGGACCTCATATCCCTGACCAAATCCACCTACTACTCCGGCCTCATTTTAACCAATGAAGGTAACTCAAAAACCCTTTTCTCGGTTCTCAAAAAAATCCTCCACCCACCCAATTCTCTCCCCCCCCACTTGTACTCCACTGAATCCTGCAATTCCATCTTGGACTATTTCAATCTGAAAATCCACACCATTCATCAGCACCTACATCCCAATTCCCCCCCTCTCTCTCCACCTGCACTTCCCCCTACTTGCCATCTCTTCGCCAGTTTTCTTCTCCCCACTGCCTCCGACCTCTCCGTTCTCATTCTCAAATCTAAGCCCACCACCTGCCAGCTTGATCCCCTCCCCACAACCCTAGTCAAATCCTGCCTCCCCTCCCTCCTCCCTCTCATCACCGCCATCATTCACTCCTCACTCTCATCTGGAATAGTCCCCTCACTTTTCAAAACTGCCGCTGTCACCCCCATATTAAAGAAACCCGGTTCAGAACCCAACAACTTCAGTAACCTCCGCCCCATCTCTAACCTACCATTCATTTCCAAAACCCTAGAAAAGATTGTCGCCTCCCAACTTCACTCCCACTTATCCCTCCACTCACTCTACGAGCCTTTCCAGTCCGGTTTCCGCCCCCGTCACAGCACAGAGACCGCCCTCATCAAAATCACTAACGATCTCCTCATTGCAGCTGACTCTGGTTCCTTCTCCATCCTCATCCTCCTCGATCTGAGTGCAGCGTTCGACACCATCTCACACCCCATCCTTCTCAGTAGACTCTCCTCGATTGGCCTCTCCCACACCCCCCTCAGTTGGTTCCACTCCTACCTCACAGGCCGCACCCAGTTCATCCAGCTTAAATCCTTCACCTCCAATCCCTCCCCAGTCACTACTGGTGTGCCCCAGGGATCTGTCCTGGGGCCTCTTCTATTCATCATCTATCTCCTCCCTCTCGGCCACATCCTCCGCAAATACAATATCCAGTTCCACTGCTTCGCGGATGACACCCAGCTCTACCTTTCCTGCAAACCCAATTCCTCACTCCCACCCCCCTCCCTCACCGACTGTCTCTCCGAAATAAAAACCTGGTTCACCTCAAACTTCCTTAAACTAAACTGCAATAAAACTGAAATGCTCCTCCTCGGCACTAAATCCACACTAGCGAAAGTCAATACCTTCTCTCTCACCATCGACAGCTCCTCAGTTTCCCCCTCCCCTCAGGTTAAGAGCTTGGGTGTCATCCTCGATAGCACACTTTCCTTCCATTCTCACATCAACACCATTACCCGCACTGCATATTTCCATCTCCGCAACATCAACAGACTCCGCCCCTCCCTCACCCCCCACACCACCGCCATCCTTGTTCACAGCCTCGTCACCTCCCGTCTGGACTACTGCAATTCTCTCCTCTTCGGCCTCCCCCACAAGTCCCTCCGCAAACTACAACTGGTCCAAAACTCTGCCGCCC
Source organism: Gadus morhua (assembly GCF_902167405.1). Taxonomy (NCBI): domain Eukaryota; kingdom Metazoa; phylum Chordata; class Actinopteri; order Gadiformes; family Gadidae; genus Gadus; species Gadus morhua. The sequence goes on along the minus strand of NW_021964145.1, from coordinate 445,697 downwards.
GCATCATCACAAAGACCCCCTCATACCATCACATCACCCCTGTCCTCCAGCAGCTCCACTGGCTCCCCGTAACCCACCGCATTAACTACAAACTCCTAGTGTTTACATTCATGGCCATCCACAACCTCGCAGCACTCCCTACCTCTCTGATCTCCTGCACATTAACATCCCCACCCGTTCCCTTCGATCCTCCTCCTCCATCCACCTCTCTGTGCCCCCTGCCCGCCTCAGCACTATGGGGGGCAGAGCCTTCAGTCGCTCTGCTCCCCAGCTCTGGAACTCTCTACCACCTGACCTCCGAAACTGTGACTCTCTCCCCATTTTCAAAGCACAACTAAAAACCCACCTGTTTCGGACTGCCTACTCTCTCTAATCTCCATGCTTCCTGCCATTCTGCCCTATGTATTTTAACTTATTATGTTGTCCTTTCTATGTCTATTTTATCACGTTTTTTGTATATTTCATTGTGTGTTTTATTGTGTGTGATGTACAGTGTCCTTGAGTGACCTGAAAGGCGCTTTTATAAATAAAATGCATTATTATTATTATTATATATGTCTTTACTTTCTACACCATCACTAATACTAGTATTTGGAATTTCCCCGGCCAAACCAGGACCAACCCCGACAAAGAATGTATTAAATTCCTCTGCAGCTGAAGCCATATCAGTGATTGTTTTGTTATTTGGAGACATGAAAGAGTTTGGATATTCTGCCTTTCCACTTCTTTTTTTGATAATGGCATTTAATACATTCCATGTATTTTTAACCCTTTAACTGCCGCACCAAGAAAGCTGCTATGGAAAAAATATTTTTTTGCATTTTGTATTCCCTTGGGTTGATTATAATCAGAATCAATAAAAAATAATTCAACAGGACCCATATTTTTTTAAATATCAGCCTCTACCAAACGGTTGAGATGTCACTTAATGGTCGAAGTACCGGAACTCCGACAAAGAGCTCCAAATAGTAGAAAAAGTCAAATATTTTACCATTGGATCCATTTTTTTTTATATTATCAGCATTGCAAAACACACAGGATAAAAATTGCACCTCTAACATATCTCATCACACTTTCCTTGTGTGGTGGTCCAACAGCACAATTATTTTTGGGGCGAAAAATGCACATTCCTAGTTGAATACTAAGCTGGTTTGCAATTAAACATTAGAGAACAATGCAAAAGCTGGGAAACATTGGAAAACACAAGGACACATTACACTTTTGATATTCTTTATCTCAACACAACTGATCTCTGTGGTGGGGCAACAGCACCAATGCAACAGCACCATGCTCTTTGAGCATTAGATCCACTTTCCAATTGGAAAACAATGCAAAAACAGTTGTACAACACATTGCAAAAGACACAAACACATTTTAACAACACAAAGCATCAGTGCAACAGCACCAATGCTTTTAAATCCACTTTACTTCTGGTGGTATGCTGCAAAGCATTCCTGGTTTGCAGACAAACACAGGAAAACATTGCATTTCTGACATTTCCATCTTGACACACCCTTCGGACAGAGGTTGCATCGCCCCCGCTTGTCACTGTGAAGTGGCCAATGTCCCATGTTGTCATAGCGCACATCTGGTTGGGGTTTTGGTCGTGAGGGTCGTGGAGTGTATTTTTGATTCTCTGGTGGGGGAGAGCTGAATGATGGTCGGCCAACTTTGGTTGCATACTTGTTGACTTTGATCAGACTGTGGGCGACTGCCAGGTGAAACCTTTTTAGACACAAGGGTTTCTCGTTCAGTAGGCCACAGTCCCTTTTGTAGACCAGCCAGGAATTGGCGATGCACAAGTCAAGGATGTATCCGAAGAGGGGAAAGTACCATCTCCTTGACTTGGCTGGGGTCTTGTACAGGTGCACAAGCATGTCGGACAGATCAATCCCTCCCATATGCTCATTGTAGGCAGGGATGAGTGACGGGCATGGGACAGCAATCTTTGCCTTAGACTCTTTGCTCCACCGTTTCACCGTTGAAAAAGGCATGATCCCACAAGCGTTGCTCAGAAGATTGACACATTTGTTGTCAAACCATTTGACTGCAACCACTCCGTCAGCAGACATGTAATCACATGCTCCACGCCCTCTCTTCATCAGCTCTTTGTCTGTCATCAAGGGAGCTCCACCAATACGGTTTGGTCGGACGGTGCCAATGCACTTGACACCCAGCAATGTGTGCAGGTCTCTGACCAAGTTAAAACTGGTGAAGTAGTTGTCACAGAAGACGACAGAAAGGCGTGGCTGTGCTATGGTCTTGCACAGCGTTGTCACTACTTTTGCTCCCAAAAGTAGCGTCTGCTCCTGCTCACTGAGGACAACATTGAAAAATGTGGATGCCCCTTGGTACATCAGCAGGTCGTGGATGATGCCAGATGAACTGGCTCGGCAGAACATCTTGAAGCCCCATTTATCTGGCTTGTTTGCAATATATTGGCAAAGACTGCCAGCCCTTGTGCCTTTATATGCGACCATGACTTCATCCACACTGTGTTTGTAAGTGGATGGAATCAGAAGGCATTGCTCTCGAAGCATATTAAAAAGGGAAGAATCGTAGAATCGGTCTGGACTCTGATTCCACTGATGATTGTCATTGAAATGAATGTACCTGCGTAAAAGCTGGAATCTCTTCTTTGGCATGATATCAGCTATCACGTCGAAACGTGACTCATAGTGCCAGTAGTCCTCCAGTGATGGGAAGGTAAAAACACCCATGAAGAGTAAGATTGCCAGGAAATCTTGTATCTCTTCAGGGCTGGTCTTGATGGGATCCCCCAACTTTTGGGCGGAGTAGAGATTGGTATGATGGCCAATATGTTTTATCATCTCATCAGTGAAAAGCCTTTTGAAGTACTGGAATGGTGTCTGTACAGCCTCAGGGGATTCAAATCTTGAAACCGGAGCCTCAAATCCCTCAATGTCTTCATGCTTCCAGATGATGATCTCTTTTCCTTTGTTTGGACCTGAGGGCGAACTTGGGTCAGGGGTATCCCCCGTCTCCTCCAAGGAAACTGTTTTTAGGGCGCTCTTTCCTTTTCTGCTTTTTTTGAGAGGCGGCTGTGTAGTGGAGCTGCTTGTTGAGGGAGCCTCTTCTTCCAGGGATTCAAAAGGACTGTCACCAGCAACTTCTGCTGGTGAGGGATGATAATCCGGATCCTCTATTAGGTCATCATTATCACTCAGATCAGCATCAGAATCTTCAGGATGTTCTGGTACAAGGGCCAGGAGAGTGCGTTGTCTTGCACCGTAGAAACTCTTAGCATCCATCTAGTATTTTAAAAACAATTAAAAAAATGAAATAACAAACCACATTATTCTTCAATGGTATTCATTAGTATACCAGCATCTTTCATTTGGTTAAATTGGAAATAGTTGTGATAGTTAGAATTTTCCCGATTTTTTTTGGTGATATTTACCACATTTATTTTGAAAACAACAAGTGTGTAGTGTAGACAAGTGTCAAAACTACATAATTAAGAAATTATTTCGGCACATTTATGTTGGAATAACATTAAATGTTTAGTATTTAAAGCAATAACAAATAAAAGGTTTTGATTTCATAGAACATTGTTCATTATAAATTAGATTAGCTTAATTTTTCTATGTCTACCATAAAGTGCCAAATCAACCGTTTGGTTGATGTAGTTTAGAAAAAAATATTTGACATGTAAAAGAGTTTATTTTGCGGAATAATTTAACAACATTCTGTTCAGTAAGCTTTCTTATACTATAATATGTTGAAAAAATGTACCTACCTTTCAAATTTTAACCAAAAGCCGTCCACATGTTGGGAGTTATTTTCTCGTTTGGGATTTCCTGTTTTGAGTGAGACTTAAAAGGCGTACTATTGGAAAAAACAGTCAACAAAAAACAGTTTTTTCATACATTTCTGCTACAATTTCCAGAAATGATTCATTGGCTTCATTTGCACCTTTAACATATACCTTGTTCCAGTCTTGTCTCAGTAGGTCTTCTTTAAAGGAATTAATAGCGTTTTGTGTTTTATGTCTGGTTATTTTGACCGTTGTGGTGTCTTTTTTTATCCTCGTACAGCTCTGTATGGTTGCGAAGACTGGCAGGTGATCGCTTGTGTCATTTATTACTAAACCACTGTGAACTTTCCTATCCCAGACATTTGTGAATATGTTGTCAATTAGTGTAGCACTGTGTGTTGTAATTCTGGTTGGACGTGTGATTGTTGGATATAAGCTGTTGCTATACATTGAATCAATAAATTCTGCTGTTGAATTGTGTTCTTGCGGGTTTAACAAATCAATGTTAAAGTCTCCACAGACAAACACAATTTTCTTGTTATTTATGTTGTGATATAATTCAGCTAACTTTTCCTTAAATGTGTCAACACAAGAACCAGGTTTTCTGTACACACAGCTTATCAGAATATTTTTAGATTTTTCCATCTCAATTTCAACAGTAATGCATTCCATGATGTTGTCCAATGCAAATGTCATTTTACTGGCATATTTACTTTTGCAGCTGATATCAATACATAGTGCAACACCACCACCCTTCGATTGAGTCCTGTTAAGAAAAAACATTTCATATCCCTCAATATCCACCATGTTACTTGTCTCTTCACTAAGCCATGTTTCAGTTATTGCAATTATAGTGAATTTTTTGTCCAGTTGCCTTAAACAATGTTTAATTTTTGATAAGTTTGAATTAAGGCTCCTGCTATTAAAATGTATGATGGATATTGACCCGTCCATTATTACACTTTTTCTGAATTGTTGTTTTTTCTTTCATACCTCGAACTTATCCAGCTCGGTAACGTCTCTGACGAGGAGCACTTTCGCTGACTCAGGAGTGGTTCCATTCAGTTTAATGAATACTTTGCAGTTTGAAGTCCATGTTGCTTGAATCTTGTTTTGTTTTCTTAGGATGCGTGCTTTCCTTGCGATGTCCGCGTTCTTCTTTGTGAGGTTTTCGTTTATGTAGACGTCGGTTCCTTTTAATTTCCTTCCTTGTCTGATGATTGCTTGTTGGTTCTTTCTGTTGGTAAACCGGATTATTATTGCAGGCGCGATCGTTTTGTTTTTACTACGCAGGGTGTGACAGGCCTCGATGTCTCCGCTGTCAACAGAGATGCCCTTGCTTTCCAAAAAGCAAAGGACCTGTTGCTCCAGCGACTCGCGGTCGTCCTCGGAAGCGTCGGTCCCTTGCCTCCCGGCGGCGGTGTCCTCGGATGCCGCAGCAGCCCTGGCATAGCTCCGGTGTTTGGTCCTCAGACCGCTGATGATTAAATCATTCATGCGGGAGTATTGCTCGAGATCGTCCACTCGGTTTTCCAGTAGCGTGATTCCAGTAGTGTCCTTTTCGATGTTTTGTATCTTGAGTGTGTGGATTTCACCCATCAGATCCATGATTTTTGTTTGTTGCGCAGAGATTTTTGCCACCTCAGCTGACAAGAAATCAAGCGATCTTCTAATCTCCTCCGCCTCGTCAGGCTGGCTTGCCGTTTTCTTCGGTGGCATTTTGTCGTCTTTGCTTGCTTGGCTTCAGGAAGGAGTTAGTTATAGTATTGGAATAAAAGATGTTCCTTATGGTTTTTCTACATAGCTGCCTCAAAAATGCCTCCCTGATTAGTACGCAATGCTTTGCACAACTTTAATCTGAAGACCAGATCGATGCGACCGCACACGACCTGCTTCCTAGTGGCTATGTGGGGGCAGTTTATGTGCTTAAAATCCGTAACAATATCATTCTAAATAAATACAAAATGGTTTTAGGGGTGGGTTTAGGGAATAAAGCTAAAGGTTAGGTTTAGGATTAAAAACAAACTTTTTAAATTTTAAATGTTGAAGGGTTTAGGTTTAGAGAGAGTGAGAAGAGTGGTGGGGGTAAAAGGGTGGGGAGTCAGAGGTAAGGAGGTGTGGGATGTCTGTCCCTACATTCTCCCCTGCCTTTCTGGGCATCTCTGATATCCTATTCACATCTCAAACCCAGAGGGCAGAGGGGTGATAGGACGTTGAAGGGTTTAGAGTTAGAGAGGGTGAGAAGAGTGGGGTAAGGGAGAGTGGGGAGTCGTATGGACTAAAATGTCCTGTAGGTTTTTATTACGGCGGTAGGACATTAGTATTTTAAAAGAAGCGAGTGGGGCGGTTTGAGGTATGGCAGAATTAAAATGTTGCTTTTTAGCTTGCTTGAGGGGGCCTAGTTGTCGCGAAAATGTAGTAATTAATGGAATTAACTTTTGTTCTGTGTTCTTTTTTTCAGGGAGAACGGGCCGGCCTGGCTGGAAGAGGGCGGTCACTTCCCCTTTAATAGTCAGAAGAAAACGTTTGGAATAGCCGCGAGGTCTAAGGGCCTTGAAAAGGGTCCTGGTGGCCTCCTCTACGTGATGAGGTAGAGAGCAGATGCGGTGGAAACAGATTAGTTGGGACTTGATGATGGAGCTGAAAGTATGCCTGGGATGGTAGCTGGTGTTAAATAATAAGGAATGCCTGTCAGTGTCTTTAAAATAAACCTTGGTTGTGTTGGGCAAAATAACCTGCTGAGTACATCACATGTACATTATAAATATAGCTAACTCCTACCCTAGCTTAATGAGCACATCACATGGCAGTCACCTTACAATATAGTCAACTTTTAACACATAACACATACATGAGAATATAGTCAGGTCAAAGCCGGAGCCGAAGGCCCCATTTCCCAGGCTGGCAGATGGTGGACACTCAGACAATGCACCAGTCATCCTCAAGAACGGGAGAGCCACATTAATTTATCACAACAGGAGACACTTTGAAGCTCTCCCCCGTTACCTGCCCATACCAAGAGCCTGAGAGCCACATTAAATTATCACACACAAGACAGTTCGGGGGGGCACTCCCCGGTTTAATTTACCACACAGGAGACATTTTGAGAGCTCTTCCCCGTTAGGAGGAACCAAGAGATACCCCTGCCCACACCAGGGCCTGAGAAGCCACATTTCGGGTGGGCACTCCCCGGTTTAATTTACCACACCGGAGACACGAGGAGCTCTCCCCCGTTAGGAGGCATACACAGCAGGGCCTGGGAGCCAAGGCCAAGCAAAAACACACAGAACCACACACACCTCAAACGCACACACCTCATCGAGAGGAGGATACAGCATAAAACTGTATCACACAGGGACTCTTCACCTTCTTCTGAAGCAGACCTTCCACGGAGGCGAAGCTCCGGACGAACCATCAGCGCTGATGAGGGACTTAGACATATTCGATTTCTCACGCTTATGATTCTGTATAACCGTTGCCACTTTACTTAATAAATCCAAGGTCCTCGTGCCGACAGACTTTATTACCTCTCCGTCTCATTTCATCTGGTCCAGTAACTAGACAGACCGTTTTTCCCTTCAGTTGCTAATGTTTTGTGTCCATCCTTCGTGTCTGTGAAGAAAACTATTGTGTCTAGGAAGGGGACCTGCTGGAGATGGAGAGTGTGTTTGAGTTTGATACGGGGGTGGTGTGAGAAAATGGTTAAATTATGTTTCTGATTCGTCCCAGAGGCCAAAGATATCATCTAAGTAACGGAAATAGACTAGGGGGCGTGACGGGCATTTAAGGAATGCAGATTCCTCCCAGTCTGCCAGATAGATGTCTGTGTAGGCCGGTGAATATTTCCTTCCCATTGCGCAGCCGCATATTTGTAGAAAGAAGGATTTATCAAATAATAAGTTGTTGTGGGTAAGGGTAATTTCTAAAAACTTTAAAATAAATGTGTTGGGACGAGATGAATCCGGTGACGAAGACAATGCTTTCTTCACAGCCTCGAGGCCCAGGACAGTGTCGACGTTCGTGTACAAGGAGTCAACGTCGATTGAAAAGATAAACGTGTTATCAGGGACGGTGAGATTCTTCAACTTGTTGACAAAGGTGTATGTGTCCTTAAGGTAGCTCGGGTGAGTGTGAGATAGGGGGTTAATGTAAAAGTATGAACTCCGCCAGGTGGTATGATTCGGAGCCACAGTCGCTAACTATGGGGCGTCCTGGAGGAACCACGAATGGAACAGTCCAATTCTCTGGGGGTTTATGTATTTTGGGGAGAAGGTAAAATAATCTCGCCCGAGGGAGATCCGGGCCGTATAGGTAGTGTGCCTGTTTTGCGTTGATGAGATGCTTTTCCCTCATCTGGTCAATTAAAAGCCTAACCATTGTCTGAATCTCAAGGTACAGAGGATCCGTGAGAGGGCGATAGTAGACCGGGTCATTAAGTTGACGCGTCGCCTCCAGAATGTAATTAGTACGGTCCTGTATTACAATTTGCCCTCCCTTATCCGCCGGTTTAATAATAATCTCATGGTGAGATTTTAGTTTGTTGAGGGCCTGTTGTTGATGGACAGTAATATTGGCCTCCCCTACAGGACGTCGAGGTCGGAGGTCACGGAAGGAGCGGAGGTCCTGATCGATGAGCTGGCGTATAGGCTTCGAGACGGACTTCAAGGCTGGTTCCCAGATAGACGTGTAGTAAAAGGTAAGTAAAAATAATCTGTGTTATATTTAAAATAATCGAGAATTTTTAACCGTCTGTGGTAAGTATGTAGATCTCGTCTCAATAGGTCACGGTCTGGGAGTGACGGTGTCGTGATGAAGGTGAGGCCTCGTTCGAGGATCTCCTGAAATAGTAACATAGTTACGCCATTAAATGCGTTTATGTAAACATTTTTAGCGAGAAATGTGCATTTTACTTTTGTTACGTATTTTAAGAATCTAAGCTACCCACACATAGACCCAATGAAGCAGAACCAAACATAAGCCGTAAATACTATACATAGCCACAAGGGGAGCAAGACCTTATTGGAGGCTGCTCCAGCCACAGATAGCAGCGCTTTTATATGTCCGAAGAAGCCGAAGCCAGTACGACACCCCGGCCACGCCCACCAGGCCACGCCCACTTGACGGTCTCTACCTGAGGACAAGGGGTGGAGATGGCCAGAGATCAATAGGTAGACGAGCAGAGAGCCCCCGGGCCTAAGCCCGGGGGCTTGAAGTAGATCACGGTATTTTCCTCTCACACGTGTTCTACACGATTCCTAGAATTCCCTCCGTATAGCTTCACTTACCATGCCGAAACATGCCGACGGCTTTATAATAAATGAAGTGAGTTAAAGCAACCCGGGATTGGACAACTTTCTTCGAGAATATGCAACACTTTCATAATGTTCGCTCGGTGAATGTGAAGGATGTTTGGTTTGATAGTTATGACGAAGAGGGAACGCTCCATTCACTTGCATGGACAGCGTCTCTGGTTGCTATGCAACCTCAACGTCTTGGCGGACTATATCTCTGCTGATCAACACTGCGAATGCTGGAAACACACCAGACACACCATGTGAAGTTTTTTAACCCGATTATTGTTATTTATATCTGAGATTATTTAATCTAACCCGATCCAAGCTCTATCATGCACCCAAACACGGCGGCGTTTGGGTTTCCTTCCTCGGACTCCTAAATCAAGCGCAGCCACAGGCGCGTAGCTGCGTACGTAGGACCATTTTTGACACAAAACGGTCAAGCAACATTTTAGGTGCGTTACGCACGTGAATCTTACGCGGGTTACGCGTTTGGTGTGTTCGTACCTTAAGCTAAGGTGACCAGATTTCTGAAATGAAAATCGGGGACATTTTCAATGCGGCGGGGAAAAATCCTTACATATTATCATTATGAAATAAAAAATGGGGACAAGTACTTTTTCATGTATTTTAACCAGCTTTTATTACACAAAAGGTCAGAGGCGCCATTAGGGGGCGAAAAGTTAGGACAATTCTGTGGGCCAGTGACTGACAGGGGCCCTTAAAAAATATTAGAACATTAGTTAGGTTAAAAGAAACATCATTAATGGATTTTAATAGAAAATGAAATTTATAATTAAACAAACACTTTCTCAGTATGCAGAATGTTTCCTGCATGTCTTCACAGTGTTATATTATCACAGCTCAGTGTCAGTAGATATTGTAAAGTTAGTATCGGACTATAAGATAATTGAAGCCTTCACAGGTAGAGGTGTGGTTACAGAAACTGCACATGGTTGGCGTTGCCTGTGTGTGATGGTGGGACCCAGTGTGATATCTTTTCATGGGGCCCAACATCCCTTGTGGCGCCCCTGCAAAAGGTTAATAATAATCAAAATATCAGCACCCACAAATATCATGTATCAGTAGTGCACATAAGTGTCAAAAACACAAATATAGAATAATACGTCATGAGAAAAAAATCTCTCTTCCAAAGTTAAGTGTCATGTGCAAAGACAGCTGCCAGACCAGTAGCTAGTAAATATCATCAAGATGTAATTAATAATAATTACCAAGTCAAAACATATAAAAAGATGTAATACTCTCGTCTGTTCTCTTCTCCTTCAATGCTTTTCTTTTCTTCACCCTTCTTTCTTCTCTCCTTAGCTTCCCTCTGTTGTTTACTTCTTTATTTCCGCCTTTCCACACTATTCTCTGCTCTTTTCCTCTTCTCTCCTTCAGTGTTGTTTACTTATTTATTTATTTATTTATTATACCTTTACTAAAAACAGTGACATATAAAACAGTGACTCAGGGCATCAGCTAATCAAATTGTCTGCATTTATAACTACTACAGTCATTGGTTACCCACACAGCCCGACACAAAAAACAGCAGCCTAACACACACAACTATCAACCATTGACTTATTATTAATTAATTTATTATTAATTAATAATATCATCATTATTATTATTTTAACAGTCTCAGGTCCCTATGCCTACAGGAAAATCATATGCTACCAAAGCAGTCTTCCACCTCCCCCTCTTCCAAAACAGAGCCACATACAATGCCATCACCTGGTAATCTCATGCTAACGTTAACATTACAGCTTCACTAATGACAGATATGAAAACATTGTCATGATGTTAACGTTCACTGACTTTTATTAAGTTACGTTAGGTCTTCAGTTCAGATAAACAATCATACTTATTTTAACGTTACATCACTACACACACACACACACACATACACACACACACACACACACACACACACACACACACACACACACACACACACAGCCAAGTCTACTGCCAATTCACGCAAAATAAATAACTTCATACACAACATACCATTTATGAGACCGCTGATCTTCTCTTTTTCATTTTTTGCCGCCTCTAGATTGTTGTTGTTGACGCTGCTGCGTCTGGTCATACGTCCTGATAACGTCTGTACGTCATACGACGTCTTCTCTGGTGATGCGTTAAATGACTACCGTAATAACTGGTGTTTGAGTCTGCGCGCATTTTTCCCCCATTCAGTGTCAAAATCGGGGACATTTCCGGGGACAGCTTTGACCGGGGACAGATCACCGAAAACGGGGACTGTGCCCGGAAATCGGGGACGTCTGGTCACCTTACCTTAAGCGTCGACAGTGTGTTGAGATAACCAGCACGTGAGTCAACGTCCTCGATATTCTCCCTCACAAAGTCATTAAAAGACTTGACACAACGGAGTTGGGTGGCGGATAGCCTGATAGATACCGTTATGAGGGGAATTGCAATGCGAGCCTGGGGGAATGTTTCTCTGGCCGTCCTAATTAAACGTCGGGTGTCCTTAATTATTGTGATAGCTGTCTGTTGTCTAAGGCAGTTGTCTATGCCAATAGACAATAAGATGAGCTTAGTGTCCGATCTGGCAGATGTGTGTTTCTGCAAGATGGCTGTTAGATTTCTTAATGTGGCTCCTGGAAAGCTATCTATCTGGATGTCGTCCATTTTTCTTTTTGGGATGCGGGCCAAGTTGGAATCGCCCGTGATAATCATGTGTTTTCTAATAGAAAGGGACCACATAGTGGCTTTGCGGTTCGTAGGGGGTGTATGCAGGGCTGGTGGTAGGAAGCACTGAGCATAGGGGAAGAGAAAAGGGAAGGAGAAGTCGGGGTTTGGCGACTCAGACCTTTCCCCACTGGGACAAGGGCAACAACAGCAGGAGTGGTCAGAGGAGGCGTGAGAGGGCAAGGGTGAATCTCCACGCAACCTGTGAGTGAGTCAGAGTTCTGAATTGAGCCATTCTTAGTGATGATTATCTTGTTCCTTGTCATGGAAGGTAACACCGCCTGACCAGGTGGTGGAGTGGTCAGCGCCGGCGAGGAGGACGACGGACAGAGTCGCTTCCGGGTCGCGGCACTTGCGAGGGAGAGACGGTTGGGTCTAGGGGCTGAGGAAGCGGGAATGGTGACTGGGGGCTCCGGGTCCGGCGTGGGAGATCCAAGGCTCGTCTCCAGGACGCCAGGAGGGTCAATGACTGCCGAGGTGGTCCGCACCGGTGGGACGACCGGAGGAGGACGTGGCCTGGTCACTGGTAAGCGCTGTGGGCCTTGTGGTAGCGGGACGCGGCTAGGTCGCGGTGGTTGAGGGGCAGATGTAGGAAAACGTTGGGTTAAGTTAGGGCATAGAGTTGGAAGGGTAAGAAGGGAAGGAATAGTTAGTGGCCTGGACGGTAGCATTACAGTTTTTCTCAGACGCTTTGGTACATTTCTCAGATCAGAATTGAAATTTGCAAAGCAGTAAGTGCATTTCTCAAAACAATGTGTTCAAATAGCAAAACACCATGGATTAACTGCAAAAGCCAGCCTCTTGCTCAAAATCCTTAGTTCATCTCTAAAAAGTAAATATCTGTTTTAATGAACATGTCAGTGCCATCAGAATGACAAGTCCTTGTGTCATTGTCTACGGATAAGACAGTCAAATTGCTTAGTCATGTTGTCAATATAACAGTGTCCTCTGGAGGGATGTTCTGATGTAAACTATGTCTAAAGATTTGAAGACAATTACTGTAAATTGTAAGTTACACCTTAGTGTATGTGGGAGATTGATTGCAAGAGATTGGACAAGATTCACATTTACGCTTTGACTATTTGTGCTGTAATTTGTTGACAGACCATGTCATTGCTCGAAATGTGAACATAGGAAAATCTCCTTAGGGTAAACTGTACATGCATTGCTGTAGGAATTACAGTGCAGTCATCCTACAACTCCTGACGTTCCTGTCTGTTGGGCCACAAATTCTCAGACAATGTAACATTGTGTTGCTCCAGCTATATACTTGCCAGTTCATGGCTCAGGAGAGGCACCTTTGAGCTATTCCAGTACTGGTTGATCGTTGGTTGATCTAACACTTCACAGATTTCCCTTCTTTAGGGAAAGTCAAGATTCACCTGGTAGCAATTGACCAATTCAGGACAGATATAGAAAAAAAAAAAAAGAGTCTAATGCCAGTGTATAGAAATGTATAGAAATAGGCTTGACATATGACAACTTGTTCAACCATTTTGCATGTAAAGACTTATGCAATGAACTAATACCTAAAAGTTGTGGGGGTGAGACTATTCCATAGAGACCATTACAATACATTTTGATCAACATGATATAAGCAATTGATAATGTAGGAAAGAGCAGAGAATTGTACATAATCATGTGCATGGATGTACCAAAGCATTCGCAACGTGTTCAAATAAATGAGAAACTGTTTTTTTCATGTGCACAAGTGACACACTGATGTGAAGATTGAACAGGTAGTTTTGAGAATTTCATTTCTGATCTGAGAAATGAACCAAAGCGACTGAGAAAAACTGTAAGGTGTTTCGATGCTTGAAAGGTGCCATAGTGGACTGTGGTCGTCTGGGAAGCGGTGGAAAGGCCCCAAGGTCCGAGAGGAGCAGTGGAGTGGCAGGCGGTGGCGGATCCGGGGCCGACAGCAGCAGCCGCAGTGCGGAGATGGAAGACGGAGTAAGGGGTCTGGCATAGCGCTGGTGGGCCCACCGAAGGGCTCTGTCGAGGGCCTCATTGTTAAATGGCCCCAGGTTAGTATGGATCTTTGCTATAGTATGTGTATAATGTTGTATTAAGGTCTTTACATTTATGATCATGTACTCCATTGTGTTCTCTTTGATTTGGTTTAAGACCAGATCGTCAGGTGCCGCCGGTTTAATGAATGCTGTAAGTTGAGCCACTTTCCTAGCCATCCCTAATGGTGGGATGCCTGTTCTAATAGATACTTCTAGAATTTCTGTATGATGAATTGATTGTAATATTTGAAAATAATGTTTTATTAATTTCGGGTCTAGATCGGTTGAAGGACTCGTCCCGACCGGAGTCAATTTTATGTGTTTCTGTGGGTCTATTTCGAAAATCATTAGCCATTTCGTTAGAAGATAAAATGGAATGAAAATAAAAAAGGCCTAGGACTATTTACAAAAAGAGGAGGGGGTTTGGGAGTTGGAGTTTTTAAAAAAGAACCAACATAGAGGAAAGAAGGAAAAGATAAAAGAGAGATGTAAAATCCACCAAATTAGAATAAGGTTAAAACCGTAGCTTGCAAAAGATGGCGATTAAAACAATAGATGCAGTTGTAACCATAAGATAAACAAAGCATGTAAAATAATAATAATGTCATAACCGGTCAGCTGGTGCAATGTCTTTTAGCTAGGAGGCATGGTTAGCTTAGCAAGAATAAAATCGATTTCCCCAATCGGTTCCGTCGAGTAGTCTTTAGCTGGGAGGTAGGCTGTGCTTGGGTTAGGTGACAGGATGTCGTTGATCCGCCCGATGGGGTTGTAGAATATCCCAAAAACTGATTACAGTCCAAAGTTAAAAAAAGCTGAACACGTAGATGTCTCTGTACTCACCAGCCAAAAAAGCATTTGAAGGAGATTCGATTAAAACCAAAGGGAATGAGGTAATTTCCACAGGTGTTAAAAAAGAATAAAGTTGAATCGCTCCAAAATGCAGGTTGACCAAGTAAAAACAGACTTTGTTTGAGTTAAAACAAACAAAGTAAAATAATTAAAATAAAGTACATCCAAATTAAAAACTCCAAAGTTGCTAAAACAACAGTTCACCAGAATAACTGACTTTACATCCACAGAAATAGAGAGCATTCCTAACGTTTCACCCGGTTAGGCTTCGTCAGATGAAGGGTTAGGGTTAGGGTTAGGGTTAGGGTTAGGGTTAGGGTTAGGGTAAGGGCTACTTACCACTTTTGAAAAACGTTTTTTTTAGCACCACCGTCACTCTTCACAGCAGCATTATTTTGCTCATGAGCCTGGTCAATGGCCATGGATGAGAACACTCGTTTTGTCTTGTGAACTGTGAATTTGCCATTGGTGAATTCAGGGGCAATTTCTGGGTGTGACTTGCTAAGACTCATCATGTCTCGTATGTGGACCGGCACCCATCGTGCATAGTTGGTGTGGTCCATGCTGAAAAACCATGGTGCAAGCTGTGTGAGGCTGTCAATGTACAGGGGGAGGTTTGCTGTCCTCAGTGACTTGACAAACGTTAAGAGGAGGAGTTCCAGTTGAAGAGTGATGTGCCAGAATTGGAACTGTGGCACATCTCAATTCGTTGACCACACCAGTCATCAAAGGATTCAGGTTGGCTTTCAGACTCCAGAGACTCTGTGTAATGAGCATAAGACTTTGTTAGTAGGATATATAAGCTGCTTGCTGTCACTTGATGCGCATGTCTGGTTCTTGTAACATGAGATGCCTTCAAAAATAAATTTGCAGTTCCAGGAGAAGCAACTCTGGCCTGAACCAAGGCTTCCACCCAGCCAGCATCTTCCAGCCAGTCTCCGATCACTTTTAGTCCAGCCATCTCTATATGCAGCCCTCCCAAGATGATGACGAAATGATCTTCCCCGTATGTTGATGGCCAAGTCCACTGTATCTGTTTGGAGATGGTGTAGAGAGGTTGATCCACAGTGATCACTGGTGTCTGTCCTGGGTTGACTTCCATCACAGCTTGTTTAATCACATCCATGGAGTGCCGTATCATACCAACGGACTTGGAGTCGTCCGGAAAGAGGGGAAGTAGTGCTGTGATCGCCGGCAGAGTATCTTGTCCTGACTCCTTACTGGCATGGTAGGCTGCCCATGTTAAGTTACTGTCACTTTGTGGAATTTCTAGATACCTCTGTTTCACAGTATCCAGCCACCTATAAGTTAAGCAAGTACATTAAAATTGTCAGAAAACAATCAAACATTTACTCATGGTACAACAATAATGTTATTGCATCAGGTTCTTAGACATGGTATCATCTTAAAGTATTAAAGGTACGGACCCATACTCTTGGTGCAATGCCTGGATGATCTCCTGCCCATCACTCTTCAATGGACCATCAGCCTTTGGGAGTGGAGGATCCTTCCGAGGTAACACCAGCGGACGAACACAGGTGTAGGACTCTGGGAGCTCTGACAGTGTAGTGGTAGTTGATGGCTGTTCAAGGACGCTGCGTTCCCTGCGGTCTGTCCCATTATTATGCTGACTGGGGTGCTGGAATAGTGATATCCCAGTCTCGTGAAAGGAATCTGTCGACGTTGTGGAGCTCGGATTGTGGTCGATATTATCAACCGCTGCCGTTGTGAATAAGCCATTCCGTAGATTGGGTGGACACACTACCTGATCTCGGTGATACTGCTCACACACTCTGTTTCCCATGGATGTGGAGATTGTCATCACCCGGTCATAGGAGATGGACAGTCCGAGGTCAAACAGCATCTCAATGAGATCACGTTTCCGAG
Source organism: Gadus morhua (assembly GCF_902167405.1). Classification (NCBI taxonomy): domain Eukaryota; kingdom Metazoa; phylum Chordata; class Actinopteri; order Gadiformes; family Gadidae; genus Gadus; species Gadus morhua. Next base: position 429,159 of record NW_021964145.1, on the reverse strand, counting down.
TCCTTGCATGGACTGCGAGTCCCACGTAGATGGGCAATGGGGTTTCTCTGTCTTTGTGGTGACGCACAGTAGTACTACCCGCTCTGCGACGGATGGAGCTATTGTACTGCAACAACTGGGCTGTGCTGAGAGTTGCTTGGGGTACACCTTCACCTGATTGAGACTTGATGTTGGGGCCATCGAGGATCATGGCCACCAAAGACAACAGTGACTGAGGTACTGATTTTACTTGGCAGTCCTCATTAAATGAACCTGTGAATGTAGCTTCAGTTTGGAACATATCTCTCCGTACTATCTTCGCTGCCCTTGCAAGACATATGGCTTCGTCATCGTAGTCTTCTTTGCAGACTTTACGGAGGGCAGGTCCTACATCTTTATCAAATGCAAGTAGTATATCACGCCCTTCCTTATGAGCCGTAAGGTCTGGGAATTGGGCCAGGATGCGATTTTTTAACTCTGTGCTATGTGGTCGGACATGCTGCTCCACTCCAAGTTGGTCTAGACGATTAGAGTAAAGTTTGACGAGATCTGCAAGTTTAAAGACAGGGGCATGCTCTTCATCCATTCTTGTTTCATCTATAAATGACAGCAACTCGGCTAGTGCAATCCCATGGTTGACTTTATCAGTTGTGTCTATCTTCTGTTTATCTTGTAACGATGTAGCTTTGTTGTAAAGTGAAACAAGACACCTTGGATGATATTTAGCATCTTGTGCGACCATGTCCCCAGCACTCAATTTTGCAAGTAGCCTCTCATCCTGCAGCTCTAATGCACATCTTCGTACGCGGGAGTCTAGACGAAAAGTTGATGCCTCACGGATTGGTTCGGAAGTCGACGCATCTTCGCATAAAAAACAGACATCCGATGCTGGCACTTCATGATGAGCGACTTGACGAGTGTATTTCTTGGATGTAGTAGCATCAGAGTCGCAATCCTGTGTGCATTTCCTTTTTTCTGCTCGTTGTAATTTTGTATTATTGAATTTTGATTGGCAGGATTTGTGCCACCTGGCATTGTTCTCATGAAACGTAGCTTCAATGCCATTTCCGTCATCAAGGCGTCCTAATTCTAGTGGCATCGGTAATTCGTGAAGATCATTGAAACGTCTGATTCTGGAGGCAATGGTAGAATAACCAACTCCAACATCGTGCCGTTTTGATTCTGTTGGGCACTGCAAACGTTCTGGTGTGATTGTTTGGCACAAAACACACTTGTTCCAATCCGTCTGTACCAGCGCCTTTGATGGTCTAGAAGACTAATGCAACACATCGAGCCCCGCTACACTTTACCCAGTAGACGGCACTTCTCCGATGTCTGTCTTCCAGAGCTGTACAACAGCATCGCTAGTCGTGTTCGCGAGCTCTTGGGCACAGAAGACAGCAGCGACCTACCTTACATTAGCTTCACCACTGATATATGGAGCTCCGACGTCAGCCCAACAAGTATGTTGAGCATGACGGCGCAATGGGTGGATGAAAACTTCCAGCTTAAGCGTGTAGTACTCCAGTGCCAGGAATTCAAAGGCTCCCATACCTCAGCTGCAATAAAGGATGCGTTTAGCAGCATGTTTGAGCGCTGGGGAATAGACCGCACAAGGGTACACGCAGTTGTCAGCGACAACGCTCGTAATATGATTAAAGCCATGGATGATAGCGACCTGAGAGGAATACGATGCGTGGCCCATACTTTGCAACTTGCTGTCAATGAAGGAGTTTCGAGCCAACGGAGCATTGTTGACATAGTATCCACAGGGAGAAAAATCGTAGGCCACTTTAAACATTCCCCTCTGGCATATTCTCGCCTCCAGGCTATCCAGGAACAATTCGGCATGTATCCTAAACGTTTCCAGCAAGATGTCAGCACTAGATGGAATAGTACGTTCTATATGTTACAGAGCCTTCTGGATCAAAAGCGAACCCTGGCAACCTACATTGCAGATTACGATCTGCCAGCGACATTCACCCCTTACCATTGGCTATTAATTGAGAATGTTCTCTCTCTCCTCGCACCATTTGAACAGCTGACGCGAGAAATTAGTTCAGCCAAAGCATCCGCTGCAGATGTCATCCCCTCACTTGCAGCACTGATGCGTCTGCTGAAAAAAGAAGTGGAAACCGACCACGGGGTCAAAACAATGAAGACAGCACTTTTAGAAGCGCTGGACAGACGTTTTAGCCAGACGGAAACAGACCCCCTGTTCTGCATAGCAAGTGTGCTTGACCCCCGATACAAGGATAATTTCTTTGATGGTGACAAGAAACAAGGAAAAAAAAGTGCAAGAAAAAAAAAAGGGAAATGGTTCGTGCAGAATTGGACTCGGTGGCAGACGGTGAAGTGACGAACAGAGAAGGGACCGCACCGAGACCGATGCGCACCGAGGCCGAGTCTGCCCCCTCACTCTCAAACATGTTTGACGAAATCGTCCAAGAGAACGATCCAGATCCTAGGCAGACGAGTGCCACTGCTCAGCAACTGGACTGTTACCTGTCAGAAGCCCTCATCCCCAGGAGTGATGATCCTCTAACATATTGGAGGACCAATCGAGGGCGCTTTCCTGAGTTGGCACGGATGGCACGCAGGTAATTAGTTATTCTAAACCTGATTGTTGAAATCCTTGATTGTGATTGGCTAAAAGCCGTTGTAAAATCCAGCATTACCTTACAATTTGACCTGATTACATTCCATATTACTGCGCAGCGAATGGCAAGGCATTCATATAGCGCATTTCATACCCAGTGTTCCATCTGGCTGTTGCGTTGCTTCAAGGGTTGCGTGGCAACGCGTCGTGCCTAACAACTCCCCTTACCTGTTCTAAAATCAGCGCAAAGCACGGCCTCTTGGGGCTTATTGCTTTAAACATAGGCCTACACTTAAGACTGTACACAAACGTTTATAATTAAGGGAAAAAATGTACAAAAAATAATGTACAAAATTAAAATACTCTGAATTGTTAATTTTCTGTAGCCAATTAGTTTGTATTGCTTGACAACTGAACCTACAACATTGTTTCCATCCAAGGTACTTGGCTGCTCCATGCACAAGCACGGATAGTGAGAGGCTGTTCAGTGCTGCATCGAATGTCCTTAATGAGAGGAGGAACCGACTGACATGCGACAAAGCAGAGAAGTTGTTGTTCGTGAAAAAGAACATGCCACTGTTCCTGAAGGAGGCTGACTAGACTCTATGCTTAGGACACTGATAATTTGTTATATTGCATGTTTATGCATTTGTTTGTGTTGGAAGGCTTTTGAAATGTGTTGTAATTATTGTTGTTGTTTAGAAATCAATTTACAGAGACTTTACACTTGATAAAGACAAAAAACAGTTAATATTGTGAAGCCAAGTTTAAGAAAAAAGAGGGGGGTAGAGAGATGAAAAGGGTAGAAAAGAAGATGAAAGGAAAGGACAGAGGGGGTTGGGGGGGGGGGGGGGGGGGGGCTCAATTGTTCTCAAAACCACAATACAAATTCAGGGTGATGTGTTTTTCTCCAACATTTGAAGATTTCAAATAAACATTTCTCCTTGAAAAACATGTCTGAACATTTATTGTAAGCAGTAGATTTAAGCAATATTTAAAAATAGTGTTTTGACAACTTTAAACGGAACCGTCATTTTCGGTTTCGGTCACAAATTTTCATTTCGGTGCATCTCTAGTGTAAAGGCATGTTGTACGGCGCGCATGCCACCGGCAATATCTTTATTGGTGTAGAGACTGTCCACGTCCATCGTGAACAAGATGGAGTGCGAGGGGACGTGTGTGTCTCTGACCTTTTGGACGAAATCGTATGTGTCCTTCACATAACTGGCGTGCCTGATAGAGAGGGGGTACGTAGTGATCCAAATATTCAGCCGTATTATAGGTCTCACTACTGCAATCCGAGACTATGGGACGTCCCGGAGGAATCTCGGATGGCCTACTCCAGGCCGCAGGGTCCTTATGGATTTTGGGCAACATATAGAAGAGCCTGGGCCTGGGCTCGGCGTCCCATGCCCAGTTTGCGTTGTACGTGTGTTATATATTTTTTACGCCATAAGGTGTTAATGATGGTTGAAACTATGGGCACGGTATCGACGTAAATGGGGCGGTCGAGTTTAGCGTAGTACGTACCATTGTTAAGCTGCCGGTAGTCTTCCCAAAGGTACTGTTCACGGTCCATAAGAACCACAGCACTGCCCTTGTCAGCGGGCTTAACGATGATGTCGCGGTTATTGCGTAGTTCGAGGAGAGCCTCAGCTTCCTCAGGCTCGAGGTTGTCACGAGCCGGGTGGAGGCGGAACGAGTCGCGAAGAAAAGCGAGGTCCGAGTCCACCAAGCGCGCGACACCAGGAGGGAGTTTAAATCCACGTGGATTTAGGTGTAAAGGGGCGTAGGGTGGGTGGTTTTCAAAATAAACCGCAATTTTGAGTTTCCGATGGTACTCTTGAAGGTCCGAGCGGACCTGATCAAGAGCACCATGGGAATGTGTTCCAGCCGAGGGGATAAACGAAAGACCCCTGTCTAGGACCAGGAACTGTGCCGCAGTGAGAACAAAAGACTTAGAGAGGTTGATGACGGACTTGCTCCCCCGTTGCGTGTTATCAGACGCGGGAGCGGTCAGTTTAAAGCCTCAACCCAGTGGTCCAGGATGAGGCTAGCCGTATGCCGAGACCAGTGGACCCCCGCTAGCCCGGGGGAAGGCCGCACGTGCCATTTTGAGAGCCTTTACTAGGTTACGAATGCCTGTTTGCGCGGCCGGATGAGACGTTGAGGCCGAAGGCTTAAACGACTTTATGCACGTTAGGGGTGATGGTAGTCTTGGCCAGAATGGAAGCGGCGTGGGCGAAGGTGGCACCGGGGAAGCTGTCTACCTGTAGACTGGGGTGTTGGAACGGGGGGAATCTGGAAAGGTTAGAGTCACCGATGATGATGTGTCGCTCCCTGGCTCGGAGGGACCACTCTATGTCCTTGTGTGCGGTGTTGACGTGACGCGTGGGCCTCTGGGTGGGCGTGACCGGGGTGACGCCGTCGGCAGGAAACTCAAGTGCGAGTCTGGCGTGGGCCAAGCCAAGGGGGGTGGCGGTGGCGATGGCGGGGGGGGCAGCGGGGACGTCGCGACGAGGAGTAGTCTGGGCAAACCCAAAGCCGGGTGTCGTGCCGGGAGACTGAAGAGACGTCCGGAGGAGAGCGGAGATGTCTCGACAAAGGAGTAGTCTGGGCAGTGGAAGGTCAAGGAGAAGGAGGAGGGGGGGAGGGCAGGGTCGGAGGGAAGGAGGGGAGAGGAGGTAGGGAGCCTGGGGGTGGGGCAGAAGGGAATAGACAGGGAGGAGAAGACAGAGACGGAGCGGGCTCGGGACGGGGAGCGTTCGAAACGTCCATCGCCGTCCAGGGGTCCGGGGTCTGGTCCGACCGGTGGAGGCTGGGAGATAGGCGGCTGGCCGAAGGCAGGCAGGGAGCCGTCCATGGAGAGCCCGGAAGGAACCGGGGCGTCAAGCTCCCGTCGGAGCATCGAGCGGACGTCCTCCAGGGTCTCAGGACGGAGGTGGCGCCCGTACTGGCCGGTGGCCCAGGAGGACGCCACCTCAAAGTTCTGATGCCACGACGCGTCCGTGAGTTTGGCGAGAGCACTCACCCTGTTCAGGATCGTGGCCTGGTAGTGGTCCCGCAGCACCACGGTCGAAGTGTGACCCCAGTTCCGTGCGTTGGCGTCTATCCACGCTAGGACCTCAGCATTGGGAACCGCAGGGCGGATAGACGTCCTCAAGACCTCGATGAGCCTGGCGATGATCGGGAGGGGCTCAGGACCAGTGGCGTTGGCGAGATGGTGGGACGCCTTGATAGCCGCAAAGACAAGTCTGGGTCGTCTGATCGCGAGACGTCAGGAACTCGAGTGTGTGGGTGGCAGGCGCGAAGGCCTAGCACGTGCGTTCGTGGCCTCATGCGGTCCGGGACGAGCGTGTGTGGGTGGCAGGCGCGAAGGCCTAGCACGTGCGTTCGTGGCCTCATGCGGTCCGGGACGAGCGTGTGTGGGTGGCAGGCGCGAAGGCCTAGCACGTGCGTTCGTGACCTCATGCGGTCCGGGACGTCTGGGGGGACGGGGTCCGGTCCGGGGTCTGGGATCAGGACGGGGAGGCGCCCGGCGTTGGGGCCGTGAAGCGTAGTTCTCGGTCATACGAGTTCTGGCGGAAGACCTCGTGCTCATCAACTAGGCCTCTGTGGCGTTCGTCGCTACGCGGTGAAGGCGCGGGCCGGTAGGTATGAGACATGAGAGGAGGAGGGTAACGGGTTGGCCCGTGAGGGGACCGACCCCTAGCGGGACGTGTATAGTTATCCCACGCCCGCGGAGATGTGTCACGGGGGTCCCAGTCGCGACCGTAAGGGTCCGCGACTGCTGCGTATGAACGCCTCATGGTAGGTTCTCGTCTAAATGATTGACTAACCAGTGGTGGAATGTTCCGGGGTCTGTTCTGGCGTCGTCCGCGTTGCACCAGTGTCCATTCGTCATGACGGTTCGGGGCAGGCATCCTCCACGGTAAGAATCAAAAAAATAAAATTAAATAAATCGATGATGGAAGGTTCAAAGCAAAATAAATGCAAAGTGGTCCGATAATTTACGTGGTTTATTTCAAATGGATAGATATCGTTATTGTAGTACAACGTTTCCAAGCACTTTTCAAAAAACCGAGCCGCGGTTACAGGAGACACGTAGATGCACGCAGAGACAGAACAGAAATGACAACAGGAAACACGAAAATAAGTATATCCGGGATCTCAGCGTGAACCTGAGCCAATCAGGGCCACCCACGGGGGCGGGACCGTGGGACGGTGGACTAAACAATTATGTTTTAAACCTTGGAGCAACGTATTAATAAATTAAAAACACACATCAGCATAATAATACTACTGATAAGGGGACAGGGGCGTCAATATGGCGTCATATCGGGCAATAGAATAAAATTTAAAACCTTGTAAATAGTAGTGACGCGTCACAAGACCAAGATGGCAGCCCGGGGTGGGTGACCGATCAAAGATCGCGACGGGTAAACCAAATAGTGTTAAATAAAGCATGAATAGAGCAATGGGGAAGACACAATGTGTGTCACGATGTTAAATAGAGTTGTCAGAAGACGAGTGGGTCAACCCAGCATCAAACTGGACAACAAGCCAAAACAATGCATCACATCTGCGCATCACAGATCCAACATGGGGACCCGGAAGCGGAAGAAACCAATGAGGTGTCCCGCAGACATCACAAGTTTAAAATGGGAATAAATCACGTAAATCACAACGGAGAATTTAAAAACCAGGGGACAGGAGGGCCAATTGGGAGTCCATCCGGATAAATAATATAAATATTAAATTCTAATTGCGTGTTATAGAAAAAAGGAACTAGAACACGCAAGTAGAGGCGTATGGGTGCGATTAATCAGAACGGTCACCAGAGGGCACTAGAAGACCGATGCAGAGTAGCAGTCGATTAACATGGGGAATAAAATGGCCAGCAGAGGACGCCAGATAAGCCAATATAGTACAGTCTATGAATAACACAGAGGATGTGAACAATCCAAAATGTAAGTCAAACGATGTACACAGTCGTTCCAATAGGACAGAAACACATACCTCTGAATAAAACGGTAAGTATAAGGGCAATCAGGAAACTATAAACAATAGATACATGGATGAAAAATAAAAGATTGGATGGGAATTATATAAGTCAAGATGGAGGGGCAGAGGAGGGGTCAGGTAAGTAAATAGTGTAGGCCAGGATCGAATTAGTGAGGGGGGTGACGACTAGGGGAGGGTGGGACGGTTATGGTTAGGGCCATGAAGGTGTGGTTATGGTTAGGGACATGAAGGTGTGGTTATGGTTAGGGCCAGGAAGGCGAGTGGTTATGGTTAGGGCCAGGAAGGCGAGTGGTTATGATTAAGGCCAGGAAGGCGAGTGGTTATGATAAGGGCCAGGAGTGGGAGTGGTTAAGTCAGGGTAGGGGGCGGGGCCATGAGTGAGGGGCGGGGCACACATGAAAAAATAAAAAACACAGCAACAAGCACAGAGAAAACACAAACGGCTCGGGGAGGGACACACGGGACCACTTGCATTATATATAATATATATGTGAAGTATATACATGAACCTTGAAATGTATAAGAGTAAAGGTAACAGGGGGCAAACACAAAACAAACACCGCAAGAACAACATCATAAGTCCACGATCCAACAAGATGAAGATGGAGTTGAGGGTGGTATAGTCTTTTTGTGTGATTGGCAGTCCGGCTGGATTTGCCTGCCCAGGTGTAGGAGGGGCAGGAAGGAGATCCGAGGAGTAGAAAGGAGGCACTGGCTGGTTAGGTCAAAATTAAAGCCGGTGCCGCCGAAGGCGGCGACGGCGGGTGCACAGGCCATCATCAGACTAAACCCTGAGATCCCCGACCCACCCCCACATTCAAGCCCACAGGTTGCAGGGAACCCAGTCTGGCGATCCAAATCACATCCGCTCTGCGGCGCTGGGCGACAGACCAGTTGGGGTGCGTCTTATAGAGTCTGTTTCCCAAGTGCACATGAACTGACGCATAAGCGTGAGCGTCATCACTGGCGAGCCGTCTCGTTATCACCAGGAGAGTGAACGCGCCTTTAGTCCCCTTTAACGGAGGACCTTGATTCAGACATAACACTTTTTGTCTCCAATTTGCCTATAAAACATGTTTTGCATGTTAGTTTATCATGCTATAGTGCATCTTAAAAGCAATTCAAGTGTTTGTGTGCAATTATTCCAGTGTCAAACTAGGCAATCATTTTGTGTGTTCCGATGGTCACTGTGTGAAACGATTATAGAGCAATGGAATCAGGCCATGGGGGCTGAGAGACTTGACGGATGGCCACCGGTCAATAGCCGCCCACAGGAGGGCTCACTATGGCAACAGCCTGGTACCTGCAGCCATAACAGCCCTTAACAAAACACCCAGATAATTCACTTCGTCTGCATACAATCTTGTTGTGTTTGTCCTGTCATTATCTGCATATGTTGCATGCTGTCCATAACTGCATTGTGATGTGATGCTCAGTGCCATGGATGCAACTTAAGTTGTTTGTTGTAATTTAGGAAGAACTTACCATTTCGTGCATGATTGCCACCTAACTTTCACTTCTGCTCTTCCCTAAAAGGAATGACATTAGAACAAATTATAATTAAGAAATAACATGCAGTAGTTATTTGGGAAAGAAGCATTTGTTTAATATATCTGTAGTATGAAATTGCTTAATGTATTTTATAATTCATCCATTTCCAAAAACCACCTATGAGAGCAAAGCTGAAAAAACACGCCCGATGGTGTTGGTAGACAGCTGCATAGATTAACATGAGAGTGTTTGTGTTCTGCGACACGCACAAGTAAAAAAAAACACATCAGATAAGCCATCACAGTTGGCTACATCCAGCCTAGTGATAAATATTTAGAGCTAAAACTACAGCTAGGACAAGCCCTGCACTAAATATGTAGAGGCGACTACAGCGCACATAGATAAAAGAGCACTCTGCACTGCTCCTCTCCTATTTTCCCTTACAAACCAATCCAATCAATCAGCTTGGGTGCAAAAATCACAGAGGGGCAGCCCCAATGTAAAATTAATATTGGGGAAACTGAAAGAATCCACTGATTGTTGGGCTGCCTCATTATCCTTTCAGCCTGAAAGCCTGCTGAAGGCTACCCTCTCCATATAAAAACAATTGGACAGCCAGTGCTTTATCAGAAGTATTACCGTTGATCATCAGTAGAGGCCTTGATTGAGTGATAAAAAAATCGTCATGATTTGAAACTCAGTTGACAATAGGAAAGACATGACGAATCAGATCCGACTAGTTAAATACAAACCTTAAAAAAAATTCTAATTATCAACTAGCAAACGCTGAAGGGGATAAAATTGATAATTTCTGGTAGTGGGGGACTGCGTTCGCGCTCTCCCCTGATCATGTTGTTCTGAAGAAATAATAGCTAAGAATGGCTTCATCGCGCTGCCTACTGCAGTCCATCCCACGTTTTGCAAGTACGTTTCAAAAGATCACGCAAACGATCATCCACGCCATCAAGTCCTAAGGAAAGTGGGGTTAAGACCGTGCCTAAAAAGACCTCATGCAGAGAAGAGACCTCTGCTATATGAAAGGGTGGTGACCTTTGTAAAGTCTGGAAAGTGGCGGGATGTTGGTCGGGTAGACCGAGCCTTTGTGGAGAGTTGTTTGAGCCCCGAACGGTCAAGACTGGTTACTGTTGGCGCGCTGGCTGAAGCCAGCTGCCTTAGGGTGTGGAGAAATGTTAATTCGCCATTTTTGTTCAATGCATATAGAGATCTCGCTTGGCAGGCAGTTCAGAGGTGTCTCCCTACACGAGATTTTCTGAAGAGACGGGGGTCATCCTGTTAAGGGACCGGGGTCAACCCGTTAATTCTGAGATAGGTTATATACTTACCGGATTGATAAAACATAGTTATAATGTGTTGTAGAATGAAGCCAAACGTTCCAATGTTACTTAACATGGTTTACCTGCTCTATATCTCTCTCTTTACTAAATTACTAAACTCTTTACTAAACAGTTTTGAGTTCTGTGATGGGTATTTACTTAACGGATTTATAAAACATGCACATAATGTGTTCCAGGGTGAAGCCTAAACGTCCCAAGGTTAGTTAACATGGTTGGCCTGCTTTATATAGATCTCTCTCTACTGTAATATTTGTAATGAACAATAGATTTACCAGCTCTACACTATAATGTGTTCTTTTTATTGTGATATCTATGATGAGCAATAGCCTAACCAGATACGTACTGCATAATATACACATTCTGTTTTGAATTCTGCGATGAGTTATAACTTACCGGATTTATAAAACGTATAATGTGTTCTGTAATTAAGCCCAAATGTCCCAAGGTTAATTAACATGGTGACCTGCTTTATTTCCCTTTGCTGTTATATTTGGGATGAGCTATAGTCTTACAAGATTCGCATTATATAACGTACACAATAGGTGCTCTGGTATCTATTGTATTGCTTGTGATGAGTTATTCACTTACCAGGTTTACATTGCATCACATACACAGAGAGCACTATCGAATACAGATACACACGTCCTACTGCTTATGACCAGGGTTGACCTGCTTTGTTTGAACCCATGTTAAGATGTATGTGGAGTTGGTTCTGGATGCCCTCATGGGGGTTTATTGATGGCTTGGGCGTTAAATGTGGGGTGGGTTGGGGATCTGGGGGTCGCCTGATGATGGCCCGTGCACCAGGCGTCGCCGTCTTTGACGGCGCCTTATTGCTACTTCACCTAACCAGCCAGTGCCTCCTACAGACTCTTTGGGTTAAAAGAAGCCATCTACAGTGACACAGCACATAAACAGCCAAATACAATACAAAAAAAGACTGTTATTGGTACAAAAGGGCAATAGAATAACATCCTAAACCGTACATAAATATATTTATAGCCAAATCTCTCTTTTCCTGTGTGTGTGTGTGTGTGTGTGTGTGTGTGTGTGTGTGTGTGTGTGTGTGTGTGTGTGTGTGTGTGTGTGTGTGTGTGTGTGTGTGTGTGTGTATCCATATTGAAAAGACAACTAAGGTATCTTTAATCATGAAAGAGAATGGGCAAAATATTTAACATTCCAATAAAAAATAAATAACTTGTGATACTATAACATCCAACCCCTGGGGAAAACATCGCAAAGACCTAGTTGGGAATTTTCCAGGTATGACACACCTGTAACCCTAATGGCTGTGACGTCAGTTGGTAAAGGGACACACCCAAAGCCGGAAGTACAATCGTTTGAGAATTTATCTCTGCTGCTGTCTCCTGTCGCTGTAATACTTTCAAACACTACGGGTGACATTATCTGACAGAGAGAGAGGGAATTAGGCCTCTTTGGTTTTTTTCTTAAAGAGAGCCGATAGATAGGGGAAACCGGGGATGGAAGTAACACGGGGAGAGTTGTAACACAACCAGTTCGACCAATCAGGGATCATAAATGAGCCATGTGACACTGCCAGTCTCTTCAGAACTCCTCTTTGATCACACATGAACATTTTCCAGTCGATGGAGCTATTTTTCGTGGAGCTACGGGAAAAAAACTAAATTTGCTCCTTCTGCCAATATCTATTTAGGGTAACATGGCAGATGCCATGTTACCCTAAATAGATATTGGCAGAAGCTGAATCAACTAAAAGCCCAGGGATCGCAGGAGCTTCCCCGAGTAGGGTACGTGAGTCCAAACCTGGTCTTCAGCAGAGAGCAGGAGGACTTATTGGCCGACTATATATGCCAGGCCGCTGACATTTACTATGGGCTAACTCCACGTGAGGTAAGCATGATAGTTGAGAATAGGGTAGGATAGGCAAGAGTCAACACCTCTTAATTTGTATTGGACCTTTCATGAAAATCAATTAAATGTTTCATAAATACCAACATATGAATTAAGACAATCAACAAAAATGTGTTTCCTAACTCAGACTTCCTGTTATGCTTTTGCATAGGTCAGAAGGTTTGCCTTTCAGCTTGCAATACATTTCCAAATTCAGCATCCGACAACCTGGGATAACAAGAAGATGGCTGGGCCTGACTGGTTCAGCACCTTTCTAAAGCGGAACCCCAGGCTCTCAATAAGAAGTCCACAGGCAACAAGCCTTTCAAGATCCACGTCATTCAACAGGGCGAATGTCATGCTCTTTTTCAGTAACCTGGCCGAGGCAATAACAAATAACAACTTTGACGGTGCCGACATCTGGAACATGGATGAGACAGGCGTCACAACAGTGCAAGCACCATCCAGAGTGGTAGCGCGCCGGGGCCTCAAACAGGTGGGAGCCATGACGTCGGGAGAGAGAGGGACATTAGTGTCAGTTGCGTACGCTGTGCAAGCTCTCGGGAATTCAATTCCACCGTTCTTCGTCTTCCCACGACAGAACTATAAGCAACACTTTGTGCAGTCCGGGCCATTGGGTAGTGCTGGCAGTGCCAACAAATCAGGCTGGATGCAGGAAGATGATTTCTTATACTTTCTTGGTCACTTTGCAAAGCACACAAAGGTTAGTCCAGAAAGAAAAGTGTTCCAATGGTTCCCTATGCAAAAATGCAGATTTTAGACGCCCCTAAAGGCCTCCACACACCGGCGCCGCAGCGGCGCGTCAAAAAGTCTGCCCCCATTTTTCTGGGTGTACTAGCCCACACCGGCGCCGACTAGCTGCGCGGCAGCGTTCCGCGCCGCGTCGCCCAACTACTCTTCGAGCCAATGTTCTATTCCCGAGCGTCGCCGCCCCTGAAAAAGCGCTTTGTAAAAGCCGGTTCGTACATCCCGGGTCCCGTAGGCACCTCTATATCTACTCCTCACCACTGGATGTCGCGCTCTTTCGTTTGTGACAAAACTATCCTGAGAGCATGGACGATGAGAGACTGGTCGTCGAGGTGGAAATTATCTCGAATTATATGGCCAAAGTTCCCGTCATTATAAAGACAACACAAAAAAGGAAATTGCCTGGCGAGCCATAGCTCTGGAGATTGGCTCTTCAGGTGAGTGTTACGTATTTTAGGAACACAAGCTGTATTTCCCTCACTTAACCAATAGGGGGTAGGACCAAATATATAAGCCGTAAATACTACACATAGCCACAAGGGAAAGCAGGACATTACTGAAGGCTACAATAGATACTTTAGCCACAGAGGGCAGCATCACAGACCAGGCGAGGAAAACCGAGGATTACGTCACACCGGTTTCTCTCCAAGTCTTCCGGTCCTCGCTGAGTCCATAAAGAAGACCACCTGGCCACGAAAACTTTAGAACTCTCCCGGCAGCGATTACCATACGTGGGTTTGTGGTTAGGATCAGCTAGGAGAACACTCTCGCACGTGCTAAGGCACATCTCCAATCTCTCTTTACTTCAGAGCATCAGTTTACCATACCGAAAATACTTTATACAAATAAAGTCTCGTTAAAGCTATTCCTTTGGATTCGACCCCTCTTTCCAAGAAGTACATTGCAATTTGGTGACCCTGACGTGATTGGAAAGTACCGGACCGAGACTTGCGACCGCGAGGCCATCGGGAGCAGTACAAGCTACTTACAGGCGCCACAAGAAAGGTAAACAGAACCTGTTGTCCATGACTAAACTCTGTATAGTTAGACATAGTCACATTAGGTGAATAGCTTGTACTGCCTTCGACTGGTTGCGGGGACGTGTAATCTCGGACTGGTTTAAATTCATACAGCCGGTTAGACGAGCGGCCTAGGATACGCTAACAGATTGAAATTGAATAACGAGCTCACGAAGTAAAGGGCTGGGAGTGTGTTTTATATGGGTTTGTAGATAGACTGTATCCAATCCTGATTGGATCTAAATGTTTGTACCAACGTGGGAGACGTATTACCTGTGGTTAAGTGTTATTTATTTGGTGATAAGCTTCGAGTTCAGCCGGGCCACCATAAGGTATATTTATTACCGACCATAAACTTCTGAACTCTTACGGCGGGGCGAGGAAAGGTCAGGTTTTTAACGTTAATCTAGCTTAGTTGCATATTGAACCGGAGGCTTGGCCGGCGTTAGCCAAGGAGTTCAAATCTAATTGATTCCTCACAGCCCGGTTCATGTAACATCTAATGTGCAATTTTGGTTAGTATAAAACGCAGCCGTAGAGGTAGAACTTACGCAGTACAACCCATCTGCTATCAAGTCCCTCGCTAACCCGCCGTGGGGACAAACTTGCTGGAATCTCATACTTCTTATAGAGATCCAAAACTAGTTTGTTTCTGCAGCATTTTGGATTTACCACGTGGTGTACGATTTAAGGGGACAACGCGTCTTGGAAATGTGCGTTTCCTTTGTTCGTACCTCCACAGTCTTTGTAGTCGGAGCCCTTTTTGAAACAAACGCCATTGCTCAAGAGCAACAGGGGGCCTCGACTTAAGTGTTACATTCTCTCTCTCTCTCTCTCTCTCTCTCTCTCTCTCTCTCTCTCTCTCTCTCTCTCTCTCTCTCTCTCCCTCTCTCTCTAGAGATATGTTCTATCTCTCTCCAAGCACACACTTATTGAAGACAACAAGTGTCATTTTTGACCTGGGTGTTTTGATAAGGCAATGGTAGCCTGCACAAAGGGACCCCCGGTGTGCTCTGTCTGTCTGTCTGTCTGTCTCTAGAAATATGTTCTCTCTCCATAAAAATATTCCCTTAAAAATCCATCTGTTTCAAATGATAACAATGTTTTGGCAGTTACTTATTCAGCCAATGGTATATAATTGTCACATTTCACTAGTCAATAGCTGGAAGTATTATATTGTATATTTCATTCCAATATTTGAGGTATTCCGCACGCTCATTAAGTGCCCTCATCCTCTACAAATCAATAAATCCATAGCATTAAGTTGAAAACCATCGGTAAAGCAATAGTTTCTGACGCATAATATTTTGGCTATAGTTTTGTAACTAATAGAATTCAACATCTATGGGAGAACAATATTTATGTATACATGTGATAAATCTGTAAATCCACTTTGTTTGTACAGACATATTGCTTTTGGGCAACCAGGAAGGTTGTTCCACAGTTTCAATATGGAATATTGAAAAGTAATTAACGTTGTACAATCTTGTAACTCCCAATTCCTCGCTCTTTCTCTCTGTCTGCCTGCCTGTCTAAAGATAGGCCCTCCCTCACCCCTTAAATTCCTTCCCCATCCTTTAGTCCCTATCTCCCACCCCCCCCCTCATAAAGACCCCCCCTCATAAAGACCCCCCCCCCCCCCCCCCCCCCCTTCCCCAGAGAATAGAACGAACCCCCACCCTTCCCACATCACCTCTCTCTATCTCTCTCTCTATGTCGCTATTTTTAACAACAATGACTTCTATTTGTAGTTCCCCTTATCCAAGGATCTCATAGGGCTATCTGTGTACATATAAATTTACACAAAGCGCAGAAACAGAGTGTATTAAGAACACAAATTGCGGTTAAGTGGTAGCCTTATGCCATAAGGTAGCACCGTTTTCAGCCGGACAGATAGAACTCTGAGAAGTTTCTGTAGTCAGCTGATACGCATGTAGTTTGCACCGCAGCCATATTTGTAGTTCTTGGTAGTGAATCCAACCCCCCCAAATCCCCCCCTTCGTAGATCTCCTCGTCTCTTCCTCCCGCCTAAACCCCCTCTCGTAAATTCCCTCCCCACCCTTTTTTCCCTGTCTCCCACCCCCCCCCCCCCCCTTCCCCACAGAATAGCTTTGTCTTAAATGCCCCACTGGCGTCGTTTTGAGTACTTGTCGTTAACGATTGTTCATGGTTATGGGTGCGAGGTAAGGTCCTCCACTGTCGGTCTCTGTGAAGATCGAGCCACAAAAGAACATTAACGAGAGTTCCAATCATTATTATCTTTAACTTCTCCCATTCTTCTGAACTTTCCTGAGGCCGGCACGGTCTGTGTTCCTAAGCAATAGCTCCATTGCGGACGGTCAGAGTAAATACCACCTATCTGATGATCCGCTAATAACATCCAAGACTGCATGATTACTTTTATATTCAAGTCTGTTGATATTTTGTTATTAAAAACGATGAATTATTAATCTACGAGTCCCTCCTAACCCTTTACACTCGTAAAAGTCCCCACCACCCCCCCTCCAGGCCCAGTCTAACACCCTGTCCCCTCACTGGCCTTCCATCTCTCTCTCACTCCAACCCCGTCTTTCTCCGCGTCTCCTCCTCCACTGTCTTAATGAACCCCATCCCCACCACCAATCTTCCTCCCTCTAAACCCTCATCATAAAGACCACCCCCCAGCCTCTCCCACGACACATCTCTCTCTCTGTCGCTATTTTTAACAACGATAACTTGTGTACATATAAATGTACACACAGCGCAGAGCCATAGTGTATTGAGAACACAAATTGCGGTTAAGTGGTAGCCTTATGTTATAAGGTACCACAATTTTCAGCCGGACAGATAGAACTCAAAGAAGTTTCTGTAGTCGGCTGATACGTATGTAGTATGCACCGCAGCCATATTTGTAGTTCTTGGTAGTGCCCCCTACTCGTTAACACGAGATTATTCCCAATTACATCTCAACATCTCCAAATGTACCACAAATATATAACTATTATGAGTCCCAACTAGACGACCCCCAGCTTTCCAAGTAGCCGATCTCTTGCATTCGTACTAAATTTGTTCTCTTTTCTCGTCAGGCCTTGGCAACCCGAGCAGTAATGGATGCCCGACATTCATCATTTTTAATCGTTAACATTACTACAAATATTCTCTTTTCTAATCAGGGAGTGGCAACACAACGATCAGTTGCCCACGATCATCATTTTACTTCTGTGCATAAAATATTAATTCTCTTTTCTCTTTAGGAGGTGGCAACACAAGCAACACAAGGTGGCAACACAAGCATTATAGTTGCCAAACACTCATCTTTTTACTTCTCTGCATTGATCTTAATTCTTTCTCTCTCCAGGAAATGGCAGTATAAGAACGAATGCCAAACACACGGACAGTAATTATTATTTTTTTTTTTTCAGGTTGCTGAGCGCTTCTGTCTATTCAACATGCGTTTTGTGTAGCAAGACAGGTAGAGAACCAGGCTGGTTCAAATAGACACGGGGTTCAACTGCTAGAATAATATGTCTAATTAATAAATGGTGCACATGGTTTTAAACGGTGCCCAAGGAGGGAGTTAGCTCAACTGCGGTAGACACAATTACAATACGTTTTTTGCGAATATTAAAGGTACATGGGTTAAATTCTACTATAATCAGCTACTACATACGAATAGACTGAATAACACTGCGTGAGGTGTTCAAAGGTCAACTATTGCTTCCATTGGAGCGATTGCAATAGATATAATATCATACCACCAATATGCATGCAATATCTTGTATTCAACAATTAGGAATGCCGGATTCCAGAACCGAAAGAAGTCCTACAAAAGGACACCAACCAAGGGGTCTTGCATCAAACCAGATCCCTATACGACAGTTACACGGTGATCTTAAGATAGGAATAATTATCTAAACTCCGCATCATGAACGGTTAGCCTTTAAAGTTGTCCATAGCATGCATACCGCTCGTCCACAGAAGTCCGGGGATTAACCAGGCCTGGGAATTCTTATTAGAAGAGTTTTGGGATAACCTGCCCCATAGGAGAGCAGAAGAGTCCCCCCCAATAGAGGATCCTGAGGACAAGCGGTAGAAATGCATAGTTCAACAAACCTGACGAGGTCCAAAAATACCAAAATAAGAACGATTAAAATATATATTTCAAACTATAAAAAACGTTACGGTAACAACAGAAGTATGATGCCTAATATTGAAATGCAGATTTTTAATATTAAGATATTTTTGATAATGTTCAAATTTAAGTTTTGTATGTTTGTATTTTCCCATGTGGTCTTGTCAACCTGTTATTCTGCAGGGTCGTTCAAAATCCTTTGAGGTTAGTGGAAATCAGCTCTCACTCTGTTCCTTTGTTGTCCTGTGTTGGTTTGGGCCCGTTATCCTTGATCCCCAGAGAAGCGCAGAGACGCAAGTGATAAGGAACGGCCAACCCCATATTTATGACATCTTAAGGAATGATGACTTAGATGACCAAATGGTTAACAAAGGCTTTTGGTTTGTTGTGAGGCAGCTGTCCTCAGCAACACTTCTGAATGTGTAAGAACTCCTGGCCACTCAGCAGACCTCTCTGCGGACCCTTTAGAAAATGAAGGGCTCCGCAGGAAGAAATCCCATCTGAGGTCTCAAATTGTTGAATAATATGCTTATTTTTAGGTCTGTTGATGCATGTTATGATGCATCTTCGTTCGTGCTTTTCTTACGAATGTGTATATAGAGATAAAAATAAAATGAAAATAAAAATATAAAATGAAAACAAATGGTGGATTCATGTACCATGTGTAAATGTCCTCTTGTGTGTGCCAGAGCCACCAAAATAATGGAGGTTACTCGACTGTTACATACACGAGGGGATATTGAAAAAGCATACCACATATAAAACTAAGATAATTAGAAAATGGTTCATTATAATTAACTTTGCTTTATCCAATAACTTCTGAATTTTTATTTTAGGTTCAGGTTTTGTTTTGTTTTAGAATATCACCCTATATTTAATGCCCAGATGTGCATATAGTGTAGGACAATCGGGTAGTATAATAAAGGTAGCTGTTGGAACCAGATACGGTTACAAAGAAGTGATATTGAACATACAAATTTTAACTTTCTAATTTCCCTTTTTTCATCTTTTTTAGGTTTATAAGATAGGAAAGGGATTAGCAATACATCTGCTCGCCAGGGACAACATAGGCTCAATTTAGATTCAGCAGTAGAGGGTTAACCTTTCAAATGCCACTGCTACTGCTGTAACGCTTTGATACAACGTCAGCGTCTCATAGTCTGATATTTATTTTTACTCTGATAAGTTACGGCGCATCTGACTTATGAAACATTTATGGTTTACTGCATTTAACAACAGCGTGGTCTCAAGACGGCTGCATAGACCCACAACTATCGACCTTTGGTTTTGTATGTACTGGTCTTCGTATATATTCATAATGGATTGGTTTAGGTACAGATGATTAAGGAAAGGAACTTCAACTTGATTGCACTACACCGTTGTTAGGATTGGTTAATTCTAATGCGCATGGCTGAAGCAATGCGCAAGGAGGGATGTAGTGTGAATATTAAATCAAGGTTGAAGGTTGAAATCAGCTCAGAATAAGGAATGGGACACTCAAAACAAAAATTTAAAATCCGCACAAGCACTAAATAGATCAATTATAATACAAACATGTTTGAAACGCATACAATTTTCAGGTCCTATGTTTCCAGAAGCAAGGTGAGTACAGTGTATCACTCTGACACAGCTAACTTTGCACGTAATGCTTACGGTTAATTTCATGCTTACACTTACATTTCTAGGGTCCCATAATGGACTTCCATTAGAACAATTAAAAATAGAATTATAGGAAATGTTTTTGAACAACCAACTGCTGTACATGAGTTTGTATTTCTACAATAGAAACAAAAGTTCCAGAACCAGATGCAGACACACCCGGAGCCGATAAACTGCCTCCGCCGAGCAAGGAGCAGTCACATGAGGAGATCAAATAACGGCAGGAGTTGAATTGGTTCTGTTTTGCTTGTCCACCATATAAAAATTATGTATATATATATATATTGTTTAGATAAATTACATGTATCATAATCAGCAACACTTCGTTCAGTTTAACACATAAAGTTAAAAGGAATATATATATGGAAATGTTATTGACGGAGCAAGGAGGGATAAATGCGATGATAGGCACAACGTGTTGTACTTTATCCCCAATAACACAGCTCTGGATGGGTTGCTGGCATAGTTACAATCCCTCAGGTTAGAATTGGCAGAGAACTCTGGCATTAATGACCCTTTCACAGGTTGGATGGAGAATATGTTTGGGAGGTGGAAAAGCATGATCCAGTAAGTGCCCGTTGCGGGAATAAATGCAGAGACCGTGTTAATTGTCACCGGCTGCCGTTGTATTCCCTGTGCACGAGGGCTACTGCATCTGCTGATCCCCACAACAGTGGGCGCTACAGAAGCGCCAAGTGCCATTCAGGCTTACATGGGGATCAGATATGATCCGATGAAAGTGAACGATACATCACCTGAGGGGCCCGACCATATCCAGCTGTAATATGTAGAATAGTCAACACCTATACTATTCTAGTAGAAGCGCCTGTATATAAGATAATCAATATCCCGGATTTACTTGAATAACACATTTCTAACAACCATACCAGGCTGTTTGTTATTGTTTGGTTGCGAGTACAACTCGTTATTTCTGAATCGCTGCATTGATAATGGTACTGTTGATCTTCCTTGAGACGATTGTTTTACAGGCCACCTGTTGCTGACACGACGACGGAGAACCTGTGTGGAGGCTCCCATGGTGTAGGAATAACCTCTCTGAGATGAGCCCTTGACAAGGAGGGACGAGTCTTGGGTTCATGAATTACAGACCCGACGGCGACAGAAAAAAACAATGACTACAATAATAACATCGCCCAAAACCACCCACAGGAACCGGCACACCAATACACGAAGATCACTTGAACTCCCCAAATCCATGCCCAGACCACCCACATGAACCGGCGCACCAATACACGAAGATCACCTGAACCCCCCAAATCCATTTTAGTTTATCAATCATTTTGAAATTTTAAAATTGTGTTATGACCATCAATTTTTACGTTACTTTTGCACCTGTTGAATATTTTATGACCTTGTAGCACATGACCAAAAGTATTAGCTCAGGATTTCTATTGATAGTTTTGTTTGTGTGCTGTTTGGCCATGTGATTGTATGATAACAAGATTCATGTTCATTGTTGTATTGTTAAATAATGACCTGTATTTTCAACAAGACCCACAACGTGAATGCCGTCTCAGTATTATGGGGACGCGTAGTGGTTTTTCCCCCTCTCTTCAAGAGGTCTTTCCGCGACGGTTGATGGTGTTGATGATAGATTCTACTATGTTTTCGGTGTGGTAAATGGTGTTTATGATTTAAAATATTATTGTATGGTCATCTAAGATGACCAAGGAGGGACTGTTACGTATTTTAGGAACACAAGCTGTATTTCCCTCACTTAACCAATAGGGGGTAGGACCAAATATATAAGCCGTAAATACTACACATAGCCACAAGGGAAAGCAGGACATTACTGAAGGCTACAATAGATACTTTAGCCACAGAGGGCAGCATCACAGACCAGGCGAGGAAAACCGAGGATTACGTCACACCGGTTTCTCTCCGAGTCTTCCGGTCCTCGCTGAGTCCATAAAGAAGACCACCTGGCCACGAAAACTTTAGAACTCTCCCGGCAGCGATTACCATACGTGGGTTTGTGGTTAGGATCAGCTAGGAGAACACTCTCGCACGTGCTAAGGCACATCTCCAATCTCTCTTTACTTCAGAGCATCAGTTTACCATACCGAAAATACTTTATACAAATAAAGTCTCGTTAAAGCTATTCCTTTGGATTCGACCCCTCTTTCCAAGAAGTACATTGCATGAGAAATCAACAATGGACTAAGTACCCAAACCATAATGGGAAATATTTTTTAATTTAAGGCAAGGCAACTTCATTTATATAGCACTCTTCATGCATGAAGCAGACTCAAAGTGCTTCACATACAAATACAATAAATATACAATACAATAAGGTTAAGTAAAAGAAAACACAGGCAAAGTTCAAAAATGCATTGTCATGTATTAACTGTCTCTCTGGTATCAGATCATGTATTAACTGTCTCTCTGGTATCAGATCATGTATTAACTGTCTCTCTGGGTTTAAGGAAAAATAACATTAAGTGTCTCGAGCACTCAAATAAAATAGACTGGCTACAGAGTCCAGCACAGCAATCGAATCACTGTATTTATCCCTAGGGATAAAAAAAAAAAAAAAAGCATACATATATATGCAGAAGTGTATTCATACCAGAGAGGGATAATAACTAAATTATAGGTCATCATGATGACTAGGCTACACCATACGGTTCTGCCATTGCACACTTCCTAGTGGCGAATTGAAATATTGGCACAGCTTGTCTCTGACAACATGTGCTGCCTGCCCACCTCTGTTTCCCAACCTCATCCTCTCCATGTCCTCAAGGTTGTTGCCTTCCTGCTCGTCCAGCCATCTCTGATTGCAATACCTGTAAAAGAGAAGAAAATGTCAGCGAACATGTGTTTGATAATTTACTTATTTCACCATTTACAGTGGGAGAATGCAAGGTCAGGTGGAAGGGGCTCAGGGATGCTTTTGTGAAGCACAGGAAAAAGCTGCAGCACCTTCCAAGTGGGCCTGGGGCAACAAGCCAGCGGGACTGGAAGTACTCCAACCTCATGTCCTTTCTGGTGCCCTTTATGCCGAGCAGAAGGTCAGTCCCCTTGCTTGAATCATCATTGTAAAGCCAGTAACAAATCATTATTTGCTTTTACTTTTTAGAGTAATTTACAGTTACAATTGTTTTACTTCTAGCACCACAGGCAATCTGGAGGCCTCTGAGCCAGGGCAGAACACCCAGGAAGGGGAGGCACAGGAGCAGCAGGAGGATACAGCTCGACCTCCCCGGACTGAGAGGATAGCAGCCCAACACGCCACTGCATCCAGCAGCAGACACAGGAGCAGAAGCTCCAACACTCTGGTCAATGAAAGGCTCCTGGAAATCATCACCGTGCCGCCACCACTACCACCACCACCAACAGTCCCAACAACTGCCAGTGAGCTTTTTTTGCAGAGTGTGGTTCCTCAGCTGGACAGACTAAATACCAGGAACCAGACCAAAGCAAAGATTGCCATTCTCCGAGTCCTGGACGACCTGGAAACCTCCCAAGAGAGCAGGCCAACCCCATATGCTGTCCCTACCCAGCCATATGAGGGACATAGGTCTGTCTTGTCCGACAATTGGGAAGGGAGTAGACACCCGCCATATGCTCCTCACCATATTCAACCCTATGGGTCTATGGGAGGGCCATCCTCCGAGAAGGATCCACATTATGAACGATGGTGAGAGTCACAGGCCCCACATTAGTATTATTTGTATTTTCTGTTTGGACCAAATACATTGCTTTTTTTTAAGGAGATCTGGGCACATTATTTCTGTAATTTATTGTTTTTCGAATCAATATTTTTGGTATAGACCTTAATCTCCATTACAGTCTCAAAGGGCCTAACAGGCCAAATATTTATGATACGTTTTTAAGTTTTACCTTATTGTGACCGCAAGCTTTTGTTTTGGTTGGATGGAACGTCTGTAATTTGTGTCCATCTTCGTTAGATCAGGACCATTTATTGCGAGGATTTGGTCCATCTCAGCGGAATTCATCCGGAAATATTGGCGGTGCCTCTCAGGATGTGCTCGGAGCTCCTGGACTAGATTCTGGTATACCCCCTGTTCTTCTCTCCGTTCGTTGATTGGGTGCACCCAAACCCTTCGTCGTCTCCTCGCCAGCCTACGGCGCAGCAGAAGAAGGGCAGCCACCCTCTGTCTGGCCACAATTCTTTGTTCTGTTGAAATAAAAAGAAACTCAAAGAAATGTAAAAGCGCTTGTGTTCAAATAAAATGGATAACTACTGGCTGCATACATGTAAATATGTGGCTATGTTAAGGCTTCATAGATGGATAGATAGCTACTGTATGGGGACCAATAAAGCCATCCAGTAGCTCAATACAATAAGTACACGCAATAACAATTGGCCTTAAAAGGTGACTGCACTAAAAAGGCTTAATAGAAGGTCCTGCACTCATGGTGATTGTTGATGCAGTAGATGAATAATTGCACAATATAAAACAAATAAGAAATGACAAAATAAAACGATAAATTGCCCTACAAACTAAGTTGATAGATCTGCTGCTTGGAAACATACTTTCACTGCACAGATTATACAATTTTCAAATTATTCAGCGAAAAAAGATGGACAATAAATAAACTAGGCTACAATAGGCTACTCACCCATGGCGTTTCGTCTCTTTGTTGAGGTTGATTGACAGGTGACTTCCTGCTTTTATACTGCAGCGCGGCCGTCGCTCCGCCTCCTGTTGGTGCTAGGGGCGTGCTTTTGACGCGCGTAAAATATGCGACGCTGCGCTGCGGCGCCGGTGTGTGGAGGCCTTTAGGATAGTCCCGCCGGATAGTTCTGTTGGCTGTCGGTGAGCAGGTAGGTCATGTTCAATTATCTTTTGCATCGAGAATGAATAAAGCAGTGGTTGTGTTCCTGAAAGAAGAGCCCCTTGTGTATCAGCTGGTAGAGAGTGGCGTGTTTATTAGGGACCTATTCGTGCAGGTCTCCCCGCTGTCGGTTCCCTCCACGCGGATCACCGTGTCCGGTGTTCCGCCGTTTATACCAAACGAGTTGTTAGAGAACGAGCTCCGTAGGTTTGGCAAGTTTGCCGGTGGATTTAAAACGGTGAGTTTGGGATGTAAGGATCCCAAACTGAAGCACGTACAGTCTCTGAGACGGCAGGTGTTTATGTTCCTGGACTCGCCGACACAAACACTCGATGTATCATTCAGAGTGAAGCACGGTGATGGGTTTTATATGGTGTACGCCAGCTCAGGACAGTTCAAATGTTTTGAGTGTGGAGATGTGGGACATAAACGCTTTGCGTGTCCACATAGACAGCAGGGGGCGGCTTGCTCCGCTGATGCGGCGGACGGCTCCGGTCGGTCCACGGCTGGCGGGTCGGGTGCTGGGTCTGCAGTTGTCGGGTCCTGTGTTGAGGGTGCGGCTGGCGAGTCCGCGGCCGGTGAGTCCGCGGCCGGCGGGTCTGCGGCTGGCGAGTCCGGTGCTGGTTCCGCGGCCGTGTCCGCGGCTGGTGAGTCCGGTGCTGGGTCCACGGCTGGTGGGTCCAGTGCTGGCGCCGCGGTCGCGGATGCGGGTGCGGATCCCGGTGCTGTGAACGTGGCAGCCGGTGCCACTGGTTCGGTGCCACCGGTGCCTCATTTTGAGGAGGTTGACTTGGATAGTGAGGAACAGAGCGAGCCTAAGAAACAGCAGGCTCCGGTGGCTGCGGAGAACCTGAGCAGTTCTCAGTCTGCAGGCACTGAAGCAGCTTCCACAAGTTGTACAGGCAGAGATCCCACTGTGATCACCAATGAAGGAAAGGGTATGTTAAATAGTCAGCCATCCTGTGAAGGGGAGGACATGGAGTATGACTCTGAGTCAGATACAGTATCTAGCATAGGTGAAGCTTCCAATAGGAACACAGATCTCTATTCTTTGGAGGAAATAA
Organism: Gadus morhua; assembly: GCF_902167405.1. NCBI lineage: Eukaryota > Metazoa > Chordata > Actinopteri > Gadiformes > Gadidae > Gadus > Gadus morhua. The sequence continues at coordinate 403,393 of NW_021964145.1, read as the reverse complement.
ATCAATTTCTGGATGTGACATTTAAAAAGTCTGTTAAACTGAATGACTACTTCAGTGACACTGAAAAGTTCATCAGATCGGTTGATGTACTGAAAAGATTGGTCGGTTTTGACCTCTTGGATGAAAAGAAACGCTTTCGCCTCAAAAAGCATATTACAATTCTGAGGAAAGCGAAAAAAGGTAAAACTGCTAAGAAGACTAAAAAGTAACATGATCATGTACCACACAGTGTTTTTTCTCTGTTATTGTTCCTTGCTTTGTTCATTGTATCTGTTTCTCTTCTCTGACCTCTATGCAGAGCCTTAAAATAGGGTCTTTGAACATCAATGGTGGAGGGAGAGACAGACACAAAAGGGCATTAATCTCTGAAGTCGCCACTCAAAAAAGGGTTGATGTGCTGTTTTTGCAGGAGACGCATACTAATCCAGCAGACGAGATAGATTGGGGTTTATGGTGGGAGGGTTCATGTACCCTTAGTCATGGCACCAACCTTAGTGCAGGGGTAGCTGTTCTGTTCAGAAAATATGCCAATGTAAAGGTTCTATCCTCTACTGAGGTGGTGAAGGGCAGGCTTTTGATAGTCAGGGCAGAAATAGAGGGCTCTGTGTTCTGCTTTGCTAACATTTATGCCCCAAATCGAGGAACAGAAAGAGTGGGTTTTTTCGCCCTGCTGGAAAGTGTGGTGGGGAATTACCAGCATGATCATTTCATCTTTGGCGGGGATTTTAATTGCACCCTGGACTTTACTATAGACAGGACAAGTGAAGAACCCCACCCACAGTCATCCCAGAGCCTTAGCGGTGTCATCGCACACCTGGATCTGTTGGACACATGGAGGGTAAAACATCCGCAATCCAGACAATATACATGGGTGAGGGTCCGCAATAACAGGGTGAGTGCAGCTAGACTAGATAGGATTTACATTTCCAAAAGTCTCAGCTCTAGATTAATCCAAAGTCACATAATTCCAGTTGGCTTTACTGACCATCACTATGTCAGCGTAGATTTGGTCATTTCGCCAGGTGAAAGGGTGCGGTCCTACTAGTCTTTTAACAGTAGACTTCTGCACTTTCTGCAAAAGCTTTGAGAGTTTTTGGCAGCAGTGGAAATCTAGGAAAGCAGATTTTGTTTCTTTGAAGCTGTGGTGGGAAGTTGTGTGTTTTTTGCCAGCAATATACCTCTCACTCGACTGCTAGGATAAAGGCAGCAATTCAGGAGCTTGAAGTCAGTATTAGGAACATTGAAAAGGGGTCACATAGGGTTTTGGATCCCACCACGGTTCATCGGCTGCAGGAGAAGAGATTGGAGTCGAGCTCCCTCCTGCAGGAGAGAGTGAAGGGAGCTCTTGTCAGGTCTCGCTTCCTCCAGCTAAAGGATATGGATGCCCCAAGCTCTTTCTTCTTCAATCTAGAGAGATCGGTGGCACAGAGGAAGCAGATAACCTGCCTTAAGCTTCCTGGAGGCAGAGTGACTACCAGTCCGGGTGAGATGAGGACCCATGCGATGGATTTCTACGCTGACCTCTTTGGGGCAGAACAGTGCAGCATGGAGTGCCGTGAGGAGCTCCTGGAGGGGCTTCCTCAACTCATCCCAGGAGAAAAAGCTGCTCTGGACTCTGAGCTGACTCTGGACGAGTTGACAGCCGCTGTCAATCAGATGGTATCAGGGCGGGCACCAGGGATTGATGGTCTCCCCACTGACTTTTTCAAGCGGTTCTAGAATATCCTTGGACATGATTTACATGGGGTTTTATTGTAGTGTTTCAGAACAGGATCGCTTCCTGTTTCGTGTCAGCGAGCTGTGCCTTCCCTGCTTCCCAAGAAAGGAGACCTGGCCTTACTTAAGAACTGGAGGCCGGTTGCTCTCCTTTGCACGGACTATGAGGTGCTTTCCAGAGCCCTATCCAACAGACTTAAGGACATCCTGGGAATACTTGTACATACAGACCAAAGTTTTGTGTACCTGATAGGAAAATTATGGACTACATTTTCCTTATTCGAGATATTATTGATGTGTGTAGATCGCATAATGTAGATTTTGGTATTGTTTCTTTGGACCAGGAGAAGGCCTTTGATAGGGTAGATCACTCTTATTTGTTTTCTGCACTTAAGGCTTTTGGTATAAGTGATGGTTTTCTGGCCTGGATTCGTTTATTGTATAGTGGTGCTCAATGTATGGTAAGGATGGGGGCAGGGCTGAGTCGGCCAATCCCTGTTCAGCGAGGGATAAGACAGGGTTGTCCTATCTCCGGTCAATTATATAGCTTAGCTATTGAGCCCTTGCTGTGCATGTTGAGAGGTCGGCTCAGTGGTCTCTCACTGCCGGGGTCCAATAATCTTGATCGTCCACTTACTGTTTCTGCGTATGCAGACGATGTTAATATTTTTGTCTCCAGCCAGGGGGATGTTCAGTGTTTGCAGGATACCCTGTCCCTGTTTGAAAAGGCCTCATCTGCTCGGGTGAACTGGGCAAAGAGTGAGGCCTTATTGGTGGGACAGTGGAGGTCTCAGGCAGTGCCCAGTCTGCCTGGAGGTCTTGAGTGGGGGAAGGAAGGCCTGAAAGTGTTGGGAGTATTTTTGGGCACTGAGGGATTTCAAAACAAGAACTGGGAGGGCGTTAAGGAGAAAGTGGGCGCTAGGTTGTCTAGATGGAAATGGGTGCTACCCCAGCTGTCGTATAGGGGAAGAGTTCTGGTGGCCAATAACCTGGTCGCCTCGACTCTTTGGCATAGGCTGATTGCTCTGACGCCACCGAGAGGCCTGATGGAGGACGTTCAGCGAGTCATCCTGGACTTTTTCTGGTCTGGCCGGCACTGGGTCCGGGCAGCAGCACTCTACCTGCCTGTGGCTGAAGGGGGGCAGGGACTGATTAACATCCAGGCAAAAATTGCATCTTTTAGACTTCCGACTGCACAAAGGTTGCTGTATAATTGCGGGCCAAGCTGGTTTGACGTGGCTCGATTGCTGCTGAAGAGAGTTGGGCGATTGGGCTACAATAAACAGCTTTTCCTTCTACAGCTTGAGGATGTGGACTTAACTGGACCGACACCTTTCTACAGCTCGGTATTGCAGGCATGGCAGATTTTTAAGGTTGCACGTGCCACAAATGAGACTCCGGGCATGTGGTTGTTTGAGGAACCTTTGTTTTATAATGACCTCATAAGGACTCAAACACTGCAATCTGCCAGCCTGCGAGCCTGCCTTAGAGAGGCTAGCTGCACCAAGCTGGGCCATCTGATGAAGATGACGGCAACATCTGTGGACGCCTTGAAAGAGAGAAGTAACATCACCTCCATCAGGTTGATCAGCAGAGTTGTGGAGGAAGTCTGTGCTGCCCTGCAACAACCTCTGAGAGAATTTGCAAAAAAACGCACTTTGTGTGACCATTGGAGCGAAGAGGGAGAGTACAGTTTCCGCTCTGTATATCACCCCAGTTGTGGGGGAGTGGCAGGAGGGAGGTCAGCTGCTGTCTCTCACAACCCCACACCTGGAGACTTTTCAGGCTGCAGGGAAGAAGGATTTGTACCAAAAGTGCTCCAAGGTTTTGAACCTGCGCTCTTTGGCAGGCTTGCAGGAGTCGAGGTGGACAGATTGTTTTGGTCCAGACGTTTCCCCGAAAGGCAGCTGGCGGTCTTTGTACAAGCTGCCCGTTGAAAAAACGGACAGCAGACCTCCAGTGGAGGATTGTACATGGAGCAATAGCTACCAACAGGTACAGAGCACACCTGGATCCAGAGCGGGGGGTGGAGTGTATTTTCTGCTCTCAGATTGAGACCCTGGTGCATTTATTCGTTCAGTGTCCTCGGCTGACAGTATTGTTTGAGCTTATAAAAAAGTGGTTTCAGGGTCTAGGGGAGAATTTTTCTTTTGATTTGGTTATTTTTGGCTCAAAGTACTGTGCTCAGAAGAAGAATGTACACACATTGGTGAACTTTTTATCGGGTTCTGTCAAATTGGCCATCTGGCTAACACGCAGGAACCGGGTTCAGAGTATCGGTAGTGTGGAGCCGGTGCTGGTTCTGAAGGGCCTGCTGAAGGCCCGACCGAGGGTGGAACATGCCTATTATCAAATGATGGACGATATGCAGGGCTTCAGTCACATATGGGCTGTTGGAGGGGTTTTATGCTCTGTGGGGGGTGAAGGAGAGCTGAATGTAAGCTTCTGACTACAGAAACACGTTTTTTTGTTTGTTGTATTTTAGGGATGTTTCTGTTTTGTTGTTTTTTTGCATTGCTGAAGTGATGATGTGACAGTGATCTGTTTTCTCCTTGCAGTTGTGCAATAAAGGGATTTTAAAAACCAAACCTCTCCTCTCCTCTCTCTTATCTCTCCTCTCCTCCTCTTTTCTCCTATCCTCTCCTCTTCCTCTCTCTTCTCATCCTCTCTTCTCCTCTCCTCCTCCTCTCTCTTATCTCTCCTCTCCTCCTCTCTTCTCCTCTCCTCTCTCCTCCTCCTCCTCTCTCTTCTCCTCCTCCTTTCTTTTATCTCTCCTCTCCTCCTCTCCTTTCATCTCCTCTCCCCTCCGCTCCTCTCCTCTCCTCTCTCCTCCTCCTCCTCTCTCCTCCTCCTCTCTCTTCTCCTCCTCTCTCTTATCTCTGCTCTCCTCTCTAGCTAATCTAGGACTGTGTTCATTATTGTCATACATGAAACACTACGTGTGTCCACATGTCAAAGGTCACCCCATTTTGATGTTTGAATCTAAAATAATAATAATAATTGATCAGTTTTTTATAGCGCTACTCTAAGTACTCAAAGACGCTTTACAAATAAGAAAGGAATACATACAGACAGTACAGACAATCAAACAAAAGGGAAAAATAAATAAATAAACAACACCACAACAAAAGGCAACACATTAAGAGAGCGGGAGAGAGTGGAAGATGGCGGAGGATGATTTCTCAAATGTTGTAGGTGGTCCTGAAGAGATAGGTTTTAAGTTTACCTTTGAATGAACAGAGTGTATCAGGGTTTCGGATGGCCAGAGGGAGGGAGCTCCAGAGGGTTGGGGCGGCGATGGCGAAGGCTCTGTCCCCCAGGGTGCGATACTCGGTCTTGGTGATGGAGGTGAGAAGGTTGGCATCAGCGGAGCGTAGGCGGCGAGCGGGGGAGTGGCGATGGAGGAGACCTGTTATGTACGAGGGTGCAGTTGTTTAGCGCTTTGAAGGTGGTGAGGAGGATCTTGAAATTGATGAGTTGTTTTATTGGAAGACGGAGGATGGGAGTAATGTGTTCTCTGGAGGGGGAAATAACACCTTCAAAGTAATTTTTCACAAAAAAAAAAGTAGGCCTACGTGGCTTTTGAGGTGAGATTCTGGGCTTCTGTCCCGAAAATCCACCGCCCCCCCGCTCTGTCCCTGTTCCAGCTGAACGGTGGTCTGATCCCCAGTGTCTGCAGCCTAACCTACAGCATCTTATAGAGCAAGATGCCCCCTAAGTTAACCCCTCCCTGTTCCATTACCACATATATCCTTAAACACTGTCTAACCCCTCCCTGTTCCATTACCACATATATCCTCAAACACTGTCTAACCCCTCCCTGTTCCATTACCACATATATCCTCAAACACTGTCTAACCCCTACCTGTTCCATTACCACATACATCCTTAAACACTGTCTAACCCCTACCTGTTCCATTACCACATACATCCTTAAACACTGTCTAACCCCTCCCTGTTCCATTACCACATGTATCCTTAAACACTGTCTAACCCCTACCTGTTCCATTACCACATATATCCTTAAACACTGTCTAACCCCTACCTGTTCCATTACCACATATATCCTTAAACACTGTCTAACCCCTCCCTGTTCCATTACCACATATATCCTTAAACACTGTCTAACCCCTCCCTGCTCCATTACCACATATATCCTTAAACACTGTCTAACCCCTCCCTGCTTCTGGCAGTTTGCATACAAATGTCAAACACAAGGAGGGGTTATATATGAGGGCGGGCCGTCGGTCCACAGCCGCAACAAATCATACAGAAATGACACATTTAAAACTCTTAAATCATCCACCTGGGGACCTGTTGAACCAGAATAAGGCAGAGTTTGGATCTTTATTTATTTCTCTCTTGATATTATGACCTCATTATCATTAATATCATGCATATTGATTTCTCCATAGTTATTAAGGACTGTAATATGACGAGTGAAGGGATATTTGTATCAGGAAGGGGGAAGTGAGGTTATATCCCCACCATACTGTTATAAACAATACAGTAAGTCTTCTGTCTTATCATTTGTGAATTTTCTAGGTAAACCTATTTTTAATTCAGTGGATTTAACTGCCGCACGGCTGCAAGTGTTTGTTGGCTCTGACTGAAGGCGAACTCGTCGGTCTGGTTCATCTGCCCAACCCCGAGTCACATGAGGGTTTATGAGGTTAGAATCTGAGAGAGAAGCCTTATATCACTACCAGTGTTAACTTTATATGAAATAACCCACTAACCTATTATTTTTCCCGGACTCACTGCGTCCAGTCTTTTAAGGTTGAACATATTTGAATGCTGCAAAGAAGAGAACGTATCAACGCATTTTGAGCAGCCTTTACTGAATGAGTCTGAGCCCGTTGTGCCAGGTGCTGCGTGCTACGTGGGAGTGCGTACATGAGCGCTCAACCCCGGCCAACTACGGCGCTCTCTCTCACGCACCCAGGGGACGTGTCCATACGTCTCCCGGGACGGAGGGGCTGCCGCCCGGCGTCTTCTACCTCGACGCCTTCATGTTGTCAGGCTGTGTGCGTGCGTGCGTGTGCGTGTGAGTCTTTTGATGTTGTCAATGCAGTGTGTGGAGACTTTGTTCTCTGTGTGTTCATCGCCACATTACATGCGCTGATTGATTCACCGAAGTGGTTGGTTTGTATCCGGTTCACGTCGGAGACTCACCATGCACGATGCGGCAAACAAGCGCCTTGCTTCCTCTTGTTTGTTTGTACATATGTACGCTGTGGGTGTGTCTGTGTGTGTGTGTGTGTGTGCCATTAATCTCCACTGTGCGTCTGTGGAAGCTTTGTTTCGTTTCACTCTGGTGTCCCCCTCTCCATTTTGTATCTCTTTCGTTCCATCGCTCATCCTCATCGAACTTCAACCGATATACAGATCCACGGGAAGGTTCCTCGCTTCGCCTTTGTCCTACAGGTATAAATAGAACTACCATCCCCACCCTGCTTCCTCTTCGTCCGGATGAAGACAATGCGGAGCCCACCCTCCCCAAAATCCCCACCCACCCCCTAATCGACCCCCTCTTCATCCCGAATCAGCCAACGTTTGATCCGACATGCCCAGTGTTTCCATTGTCTCTGCATGCTTGAGCCCCTGAACAGCTGCTCGCATGGCCTTGGAGCAACAACCAACCAACTAACCCGGGGCCCATGCCCAAACCCTGGGCGCCTTAAGACACCCTCGTGACGCTTTGTTTCTACGCACGCACGCCTCCCCCGCCTCTCCCCTCCTGTCGCCCGCGCCCACGGCAAACACGACCAGCTCCTCCGACTGACGGAACCGACCCGGCGTGTAAACAAACACGCCACGTTGTGCAGGAACTGCACCCGGATTAACGGGTGGAGGGGGGGGGGGGGGGGTGAGTGACAGGATCCGTCAGGTGTTCAGGGCGCTAAACGCTCCGCCCAGAGACGCCAGTCAACCCGCCCGGTGAGCGAAGCGGGTTGCCATAGCAACAGCTGAACCCGCGGCGCGCCGAAGTTGGCGGCATGCCGACGAGCGGGGCGATATGGCGCCGCGTGAACAAGTCATGTGTAAATGTATGGCCACCTGTTAATTGTGGGCCGGCTTCTTCGGCCTTCAGAACTCCCCGCCTCGGTGCGTTCTTCTCTGCCCTTCCGCCGGCGATGACAAGCGGACTCATTTTGTTTCAATGGGAACCGCTTTTCGATGTCAGCCTATCTGCATATCAGAGCCTCACAAAGGCAGAAGGGAGAGGGAGAGAAAGAGAGAGGGACAGAGATACAGAGTGAGGACGAGCTTAGTAGATGGAAGAGAGAGGCGGGGAGGAGCAGGGGAGACTGGGGGGGTAGGGAGGGAGAGAGGGAGGGGAGGAGATAGAGAGAGGGAGTAATGAAACAATGCCTTCTCCGCAGGGTCCCTCTGTGACAGTCCTATTAGTCCTATTTTGCTCGGCCCCTCACATTTAAGACAAAAGTGATCAGTCCTCCATTCTAAGGGATTTCACTAGGGCTGTAACGATACGTGCATCGAAACTGAAGTCGCGAAACTCAAAGCCACGAACCTGTCTCGCGGTGTAAGAAGGCAGAAGCGCGATAGTATGCGACGAGATGCCCTCTCTGTGATGACCGCTATCCGTGGCTACGGAGGATTGCATTTCTCCACAGCCGTCGAAGTCCTCATATGCGATATCAACGACATTTATCCAGAGTGGGCCAAGCGCGAAAAAAATGCCTGTGTGATCCTGTCTCTATTGTTTTGTGTGATTTGACCGGCAGTTTGTCTGCTTATAGGTCGGAATGACTGACATCACTGCCGTTCTCGCACACACACACACACACACTACTAGTAACACTATGCCCCGTTATTCCGACGTTCATGTTAGACGTTCATGTTTTTCCCCATCTATTTGAAAGTTAGGCTATTAAACATGTTGCATTCTATACGGCCTGATTATGTCATTATTTAAGCTACATCGCCTAATAAGAAGCGCGAATAGGATATTTTACTAAACCAACCAAACTAGTTGAGGGTTTTTGCCTACCTGCAAGCATCCTCCAACTGCAATCTTTGGTTATTTATTTATTAATTTAGCTATACTTTAATAGTATTCTTTCTGTTCAAATCTGTTCAGTGTTTCAAATTATTTGGGTCAAAAATCGTGATACAAACCGAATCGTGAGTTGGTGTATCGATACAGCCGTAGATTTCACTACAACTTAATAGCGAGCACCTTGGAATTGACCCAAGTTTATTCATCGAAGCACCTCAAAGAAAAAAAAAAACACTCACCACCCTAGAACTTTTTCTTTGTTTCCTTTCCCAACACACCGTCCATTCGTGTATGCTAACCTCCTCTCCTCTCCCTGTCTCCCCCTCCTCCCCCCCGTCAGAGTGGTGGCACCTTCCCCACTTCTCCAACCCACCCACCGACCACGAGGTGATGCCGGGCGGCAGCGTGAACCTGACGTGCGTGGCGGTTGGCTCGCCCGTGCCCTACGTCAAGTGGACCATGGGCTCCATGGACATGAGGAGGAGGAGGAGATGCCCGTGGGACGCACCGTGCTGGAGGTCACCAACATCCGCGAGTCGGCCAACTACACCTGTCTGGCTAGGTCCAGACAGGTGTTGGGCACGATCAACGCCACCGCCCAGGTCATCGTCAAACGTGAGCGGCCAAATAGGGGGCTTTTTCCACGTCTGGGTGTTTGTGTGTGTGTGTTCGACTGTTGGTGTGTGTGTTTGACTGTTGGTGTGTGTGTTTCACTGTTGGTGTGTGTGTCCGACTGTAAGTGTGTTTTTTTTGTCAGTATCTGTGGTATACAGACGTGTTGTTATGCATGAATCTTTTACTCCACTTAGCCAAATGCGTTATAAAGTGTTATAAATGTGAGTGTGTGTGTGTGTATTGAAGAATGTACGTGTGTGCGCTGGGACCACTTTATCCAGGATGGCAACTCCGGTCAGAGAGTATACGCATACACATGGAACAGTTTTTCTTGTTTGTATATCTTGAATAGGCGAATGACATCAACGATGGCTTCAATGAATGAGGGGAAAAACGGTCTGTCTAGTTACTGGACCAGATAAAATGAGACGGAGAGGTAATAAAGTCTGTCGGCACGAGGACCTTGGATTTATTAAGTAAAGTGGCAACGGTTATACAGAGTCATAAAGCGTGAGAAATCGAATATGTCTAAGTCCCTAATCAGCGCTGATGGTTCGTCCAGAGCTTCGCCTCCGTGGAAGGTCTGCTTCAGAAGAAGATCAAGAGTCCCTGTGTGATACAGTCTTATGCTGTATCCTCCTCTCGATGAGGTGTGTGCGTTTGAGGTGTGCGTGGTTCTGTGTGTTTTTGCTTGACCTTGGCTCTCAGGCCAAGGTCAAGCAAAAGCCGAACTAACAACCTTTCAGTTGCAAGACACCCTCTACTTCCTGAGCTAAACCGACCCCCAGCCTCCTCTCCGCTGATTTATTACCTCTGGGTCGGTCCGCATCCGCCCTTTTTTCTTTCTTTACATTCCTCTCCCTTCTCCAAACACCTTCTCCCTCTGATGTCCAGCAGGGGGCGGTGTAGTTGGGGAAGGGTAGGGTTGGAGTGGTCCAAATTTGGCGGAGGGGGAGGTGTGGCTTGGGACTGAGTGAGAGAACTCAAAAAATGGCGGCCGTGATGCTATAACTCTGTGGGACCTGTCTAACACACGAGGGCGGATGAGAGACTAGGGGGTAACTCTTGTCACTCTTGGAGGAGGAGAACGAGAAAAAAAAGAAAAAAAAAAGAGAAAAAAACAGGGGGGGGGGGGGGCAAAAAACAACAACAGGGCCTAGAGACGTTATTCAATACATCCAGATATTCCTCATAGCCAATAGTCGTTATCCATCCTTATTGATTAATCTGCTTCAACAGACTAAACCGTCAACCAACGCGGCAAAGAGATATTGTTTAGTATCGTTAGTTTATCTATCGCGACAGGTCCAGCAGTAATTCAAAGAAACACAGTAAAAGAGATATCATTTATCCTTGTCAACTTATCTAGGTCTAGTTTGAACGGGTCAAACAGTAAATTGAAGCAACAAAGTAAAAAAAAGGGTTATTTATCATTGTCAATTTATCTATTTCCGCAGGTCAAGCCATAGACCAAAGCAATACGGCAGAGAGACATTATTCATTATTATCGATTTATCTATTCCTACCTTTACCCGTTTCAACGGGCAAAGATAGAGCGGACCACGCATACACACCCACTGATTCACTCACAGGTTCTCTCTTTACCTCTATCAAGCTTTCTCTCACGCAAACGTACACACCCAAACGCACGTTGACGCATACTCGCTGACACGCACGTACACACTGACGTAAACACACATGCACACACTCACACAAACGCACGTATACGGTCTCACTCACTTTCTCTGTACTGCCTTAATGGTGTGGGTCAACAGATGGGGGTGAAATGTGTTCTCTCTCTCTCATTCTTTCCTGTGTGAAAATAATATGAATCACTTAGTTAATAGCAACACCTTCTTTAGTCCAATTGCATTAGATTATCATCACTGTTGTCCTAGTAAAGTATCAACGTTATTGTCCTTATAACCTCCTCATGAACTTTGATGTTCTTCATCCTGAATGATAACTGTGTCAGGATGTTCATCATCCTGAATAAAAAAACAAAACTAAAACTAAACTTAAAGAAAAAGAAATTAGCCATAATGTGAATATCCACTGCGTGTCTCCCTGTGATTCTCTCCCTCCTTCAGGAGAACACGCTCTCTCTCCCTCCTCAGTACGGGGTGCTGTTTGGTGCAAGACAACAGATAAGGGTGTCTCCCTCCCACGTTGGGTGCGGCCATAACGCCTTGAAAGCGAGCGTGCTCTGGGGGCTGGGTGTGAGAGAAACCATGGGTAGTTCCTTTTCTCGGCCAGCAGAGGGGTTGTTCAGGTGAAACCTATGGACAGAGACTACAAGGAACTTCAAACATGGCAGGGAACTACAAATTTATCAAAGCCTGAAAACTCAACAGAGCTCTACCTGCATTCCTTGGATATGTGGTATTTTATGGCGTATGGCCACCACACGCTTTCAGTTGAACACACTCTATTTCCTTTCTCTGTACTGTGTGTTAGTGTGTCTCTCTGTACTGCCTGAATGGTGTAGGTCGACAAATGGGGGGGAAATGTGTTCTCTCTCTCTCACCCTCCTCACTCCCCTTAGGGTCAAGCAGCAGCTAGGACCGTTAACAGATAAGCCTAGAATGCAACATCCTCAACTCCCCATCATGGAACAAGACCTAATAACTATCTCTCACACACAAAAAGATCCTTCTGTCCCTTCATTCACAAATAACTTTTCACTTTATTATATATAACTTAATACTGCTCCCCCTTTCCAAATTTCTATATACACAAAACTACGAAGCTGACCACCGAAATTGGTACAGGCCTCGTCAGGCCGAAGCAAAACACCCTCACAGGTTCTAACTTCCATACAATTCTAGGGAGGGGAACTACAACATGAGGTGGAGTAGAGGACCTCAAATGGGAGGACTACACATATGGGAAAGGGGATTACACTCTGGGCCTGAAAACCATACAGAGTCCCTTCTCGTGGTCCTGAAACAACCGTTCATTGTTAGAAAAACACGCACTCTATCGCTACCTCCAACTGTCTAGAGGGAAAATGGTCCCTCTCGATCGTCCTCCGACTTTAGCTCTCCTTGCTATCTCTCCTTGCTATCTCTCTCGCTCCCTCTCACACAAACGCACATTCACACTGACTTCACACACGGCTCCTCTCATTCTGTCTCTCTCTCTCACGCGCATACACACACTGTCTCTCTGGTCGTGAAGGTGGGGGTGGGAGGTCTCTGCTATCCCTATTCTGTGTCAGGTCAGGTGTCTGTCCGTCAGTCCCCGCATATGCAATGAATATATGGCCAAGAAATCGTTGTGCTTCTTCGGGCACCTCAGATTCACTTATCAAGGGCGGCGAGCCTTAGGCCTCGAGGGTGTTCTTTCACCACGCAACGAGCCTAGTTTATCTTACTCTCATTTACCTTTTTCCTCTGGGTGCCACTCATGCCCCAGGCATACCGTTTCCATTACTTGGCCATCGGTAGTCTTGTATAACTATGCCCGATTCTTATAGGCCCTAGGGTCTCGAGGGTATTCCTTCACCATGCAACGAGCCTAGTTTATCTTATTCTCATTTACCTTTTTCCTCTGGGTGCCACTCATGGCCAAGGCATCCATTACTTGGCCATCGGTAGTCTTGTATCACTATGCCCGATTCTTATAGGCCCTACGGTCTCGAGGGTATTCCTTCACCATGCGACGAGCCTAGTTTATCTTATTCTCATTTACCTTTTTCCTCTGGGTGCCACTCATGGCCCAGGCATACCGCTTCCATTACTTGACCATCGGTAGTCTTGTATCACTACGCTCGATTCTTATAGGCCCTACGGTCTCGAGGGTATTCCTTCACCATGCAACGAGCCTAGTTTATCTTATTCTCATTTACCTTTTTCCTCTGGGTGCCACTCATGGCCCAGGCATACCGTTTCCATTACTTGGCCATCGGTAGTCTTGTATCACTATGCCCGATTCTTATAGGCCCTATGGTCTCGAGGGTATTCCTTCACCATGCTACGAGCCGATATTCGATGTGTCACGCGTTCAGGGTCAATCGGGTTTATGGGGAAATGCTGGGATGCAGTCCTATTCGTCCCCACGAGATATCCCGTAGCGAACCGCTCTCACTGTCTCACCTCCTAATGTGGTTCCTATATAACTATGCAGAGTTTGGATTTTATCAACAGGTTCTGCCTACCTTTTGTTGGGCCCGAGGTGAGACTGCAGGAATCGGTCCGGTGCTCCGGGGTCCCGAGGTCGTGCCGCTCTCCGTCTCTCGTTTCCCAGTTGCGGTTCAAATTCAGAAAAAATCACGTCGGGGTCACCAAATTGAGGGGAAAAACGGTCTGTCTAGTTACTGGACCAGATAAAATGAGACGGAGAGGTAATAAAGTCTGTCGGCACGAGGACCTTGGATTTATTAAGTAAAGTGGCAACGGTTATACAGAGTCATAAAGCGTGAGAAATCGAATATGTCTAAGTCCCTAATCAGCGCTGATGGTTCGTCCAGAGCTTCGCCTCCGTGGAAGGTCTGCTTCAGAAGAAGATGAAGAATCCCTGTGTGATACAGTTTTATGCTGTATCCTACTCTCGATGAGGTGTGTGCGTTTGAGGTGTGTGTGGTTCTGTGTGTTTTTGCTTGACCTTGGCTCCCAGGCCCTGGTATATGCATGTGTATCTCTTGTGTTCGTCCTAACGGGGGAGAGCACCTCGAAGTTTCTCCTCTCCCGTTCTTGGGGATGACTGGTGCATTGTCTGAGTATCTACCATTTGCCTGGAGGAGAAATGGGGCCTTCGGCTCCAGCCTTGACCTGACTATATTATCTTGTTTGTGTTATGTGTTCGTTGGGTTAGAGCAAGAGTTGACTATATTGTGTTCCTGCCATGTGATGGGCTCATCAGGCTAGGGTAGGAGTTAGCTATATTTGTAATGTACATGTGATGTACTCAGCAGGTTATTTTGCCCAACAAATGCCAGTCCACTCGGTTCCACACGGCCAAATTCATTGTCATGTTGATCGCCATCATCATCATCATCATCATCATCTGGCTGTGGAATGTTCCTCCGCTTGGTCTAAATAACGTAGTGTGGCCAAACATTTTATTTCGGGACTAATCGGATTATTCCTGTTAGTCAGGGATGTTATTGCATCGCGATTAACTCCACAACAAGTTTAATACCCTAACATTTCGTCTCGCAGGCATTTACGATTCTTTGTGAATAGGTCTTACTGAGTTAGGAGTCCTCTTGAGGACTTTTAAGCTCTCCTAGACTTAGGTGCTACTTTTAGGCCTAAAATACTTTGTGAATTGCTCTTAGTGAAAAAAGTTAGGAGTCCTAAATTTAAGAGTGACACGCCCATTATTTTTAGGAGTTACTCCTAAATTTGCCAGTTAGGACCTACTTTTAGCCCTAAAATCCTTTGTGAATACGGCCCCTGAAGTACATCTTCAACTGTCGAGCCGGTGCCCCCATCTCGCAGACCTTCACACTACTCTCCTGCAACGTCGTCTACGCCATCCAGTGCAAATTATGCAGGACCATCTATGTGGGTGAAACGGGAGCTACTATTAAACAGAGGTTATACCAACACATTTACCATATCAGACATGCAAACGGCGCGCTTTTTGGCACGAGTCGCTTTTTTATCATACATTTCGGGGACCTGTGTGGTTCGTGCAGATCCGAAGAGTTTTTCTTTTGGGGGGGGGGGGGGTCGATCGGTGCGTCGATCGGAGCTCTGATTGACTGACCCCCGTGCCTTCGAGGTAAAGAAAAGTGATTCCGGAAATGATTTTGTTAGGGGACCAATCACAGCCCTTGCCGTCGCGTCAAAATATTGGATGCGCATGCGCACGGTAGAGCTTGGATCGGGCTCAGAAAATCAAGCCCGACCCCGAGCCCGTGCACGTTCTGTCCGAGCCCGGCCCGACCCGACACATTAACTGTAATTAGGAGCCATCGGTTATTTTAACATATATGTAACTTTGTACACATTTGTTACTAGGCTTACTCAGCTAAATATATATGTAAGGGATAATGTATAGAACGCCGGTCATTATCGGGAAAATAAGACCCGACAGGGCGAACAGTACACCGACGCGCAGCGGAGGCGTCTTGCTTCGCCCTGAAGGGGCTTATTTTCGATAATGACCGGTGACGTTCTATACATGATCCCGCTTATTACACTGCTACTTGCCAAAACTAAAAAAAGTAACTTCACATGGTGCGCGTTTTTATAATTTATTCGTTACCAACATTCATTCATCATTTTTTCACAATGTCTTGTTTTTAAAAGATTTATGATGACTTTATGCTCTGTAAGGCGACTTTGGGTGCCTTGAAAGGCGCCTCTAAATTAAATGTATTATTATTATTATTCGTAGTGTTGATCAGCAGAGCAATAATAAATTGTCCGCAAAGATGGTGACGTCACTTAGCAACGGAAGACACTGGGGTTAACAAGTCACCGGACAAGCTTCCAAAGTGAACGGAGCGTTTCACGGCATTGAGAAGACCTGTGTAATAAAGGCCTATTATATTTCTGTTTATGGCATAGATTTCTCCTCAGATTAGGCCAATAAACCAATGATACAAATAAAAATAAAAACGCTCGATCAAAGGCCCGGCCTGACCCGGCCCGAGGATAGTGGTGGGAAATATCGGAGAAGGATGCACTTATTGTACAGCAGGACGCAGGGTGCAAGTGCAGTTGGAAGTGGTCATCATGGCTAATATTAGAAGGCACCATTAAGGTGAATACAGTGAAGCATAACTTTCCACTGTCTGACTTTTTCAACATTTTTTAGAAAAAAGGATGTGCTAAATGCACACTCTGCATTAAAGAAATTAATTATGCCAGCAGGGGTGTACATGCCCTGTATGCACACTGTAAGGCAGACATTCATCGGAGGAAAGTGACAACAACAATAAGTACACAGAGTGTTGCACAGCTTCTCCGAAACCCTCTTCCAGAAACCCCCTAAGCAGCAGATAAGATCAGGGACAGTGCCAGGCCTACACTGCCAGTACCTGTACCTGTGATCACATATCCAATGCAGAGGGGTGTGTTTGTGAAAATAAATTAACTTAGTTTAAAAAGTCACTTTAACTGAGTAACTAATATATTTTTTATCTTTCTAGGCATATAGCATATAGCATATAGCATAGGCCTTCTCATGATAATAGGATATCATGCCTTCATATTTTTTCAGACTTCGAGTAGCTCTCTCTTTTTTTGTCATACATGTGTTTGCATCCCTGCATATTCAGAAAGGAACAAATGATAAACGGCTCTATACTCACTTCATCTCACATCATATCAACAACTTTTCATTGTCCGGTCTAGAGACCAATGTCGGTTGGTCCCTGGGCCAGAGGAGAGCTGCTGAGAGAAGGTGGATCTTTAGGCTCTCCTCCACAGCCCCGTTTGGCCTAAATGATGATCCGTCTCGCCCCTCCATCCGTCCCTGTCCTAAAACTTAGCCACTCCATCAGTTCCTTACCATAACCTCTTCCCTCCCCCAATCCTAAACATAACCTTTCTCCCATATTTTATTTATTTTATTGTTTTTATTTCATTTCATTTTATTCATTTTATGGATTCCTAATCCTAATCCTAACCCTAACCCTAACCATAACCTGTTTGGCCGAAATGATGATCCGTCTCGCCCCTCCATCCGTCCCGGTCCTAAAACATAGCCACTCCATCAGTTCCTTACCATAACCTCTTCCCTCCCCCACTCCTAAACATAACCTTTCTCCCATATTTTATTTCTTTTATTGTTTTTATTTCATTTCATTTTATTCATTTTATGGATTCCTAATCCTAATCCTAACCCTAACCCTAACCATAACCTGTTTGGCCGAAATGATGATCCGTCTCGCCCCTCCATCCGTCCCGGTCCTAAAACATAGCCACTCCATCAGTTCCCTACCATAACCTCTTCCCTCCCCCTCTCCTAAACATAACCTTTCTCCCTTATTTTATTCCTTTATCCCTTTTGTTGATTTTATTTCATTTTGTTTATTTTATGGAAGCAAAAGTTTTTAACGTATTTTAATTGCTTGTGCCCGTGCCCTCCTCCTGTTACATGTTAGTAGTGCATGGGAGACTACATGATAGTCCCATGTACTGCTGCATGGCGCATGAGGGAGCGCCCTAACCCAAACCTAACCCCTAACCCTAACCCAAGAGGAACCTCTGGTCCTGGGGCAGGACCAGTGTTGCCAGGTGGGAAATGTAGGATTATCGTACCAGAGACATAAAATTATCGTATTTTGAGGGAAATTATCGTACACCCGTCATAATCAAAATAACAAGTCTATTGATGCGCTATATAGTCACTCGAGTGTTGAATAGCATCTAACAGGCACTCACGGCTTTGCGTTGGTACGGAATGGATTCATCAGCAGCCCCACAGTTGCGTTACGCTAACGTGTCCCCCATAAACAATGACGGGTGGGAACTAATGAGCCAAATCATGAGGCCTGGAGGCCACCCACTGTTAGGAAATAGACATAGCACCAGGTTTAAAAGGGAAATAGTATTCATGATAACTGACAAGAAAACTGGGGCCGTATTCACAAAGGATCTTAGGGCGTAAAGTAGGTCCTAACTGGCGAATTTAGGAGTAACTCCTAAAAATAATGGGCGTGTCATTCTTAAATTTAGGACTCCTAACTTTTTTCACTAAGAGCAATTCACAAAGCATTTTAGGCCTAAAAGTAGCACCTAAGTCTAGGAGAGCTTAAAAGTCCTCAAGAGGACTCTGCACCATTGTCCAAGAGCCCCCACGCAATGCAGCGCACCAATACATGAAGATCATCCGGCCCCTTCCCCACTGTCCAAGAGCCCCCAGGCAATGCAGAGCACCAATACATGAAGATCACCTGACCCCCCCCCCCCCCCCCCCCCCCTCCCTTCCCCATCCCAGCCACTACAAGCAGACCCCACCACCACACCCCCCTCCCCCCCGCCTGTGACGTGCTAGTAACCTCTCCAGGTGGGCTGCCCCATTCCCGTCCCCGCCAACGGCACCACCCCCCTCCCACCTGATGCACCCACGTCGCCCGGACCAGGGATCTGCGTTCCGGTACCAGGGGCTGCGGCCCGTTCCCTTAAGGCTTGAGGGTGCCCCTTGATGTATTCGCTTCTGTACGCTTCACTGTTTTTAGCCGCTCCCATATTGAAGGGAAAAACGGTCTGTCTAGTTACTGGACCAGATGAAATGAGACGGAGAGGTAATAAAGTCTGTCGGCACGAGGACCTTGGATTTATTAAGTAAAGTGGCAACGGTTATACAGAGTCAGCGTGAGAAATCGAATATGTCTAAGTCCCTAATCAGCGCTGATGGTTCGTCCGGAGCTTCGCCTCCGTGGAAGGTCTGCTTCAGAAGAAGGTGAAGAGTCTCAGTGTGATACAGTCTTATGCTGTATCTCCTTGTGATGAGGTGTGTGCGTTTGAGATGTGTGTGGTTCTGTGTGTTTTTACTTGACCTTGGCTCCCAGGCACTAGTGTATGCATGTATATCTTCTTGTGTTCCTCCTCACGGGGGAGAGCTTCAGAGCATCTCCTGTTGTGGTCCTCCCGTTCTTGAGGATGACTGGTGCATTGTCTGAGTGTCTACCATCTGCCGGGAGGAGAAATGGGGCCCTGGCTCCGGCCCTGACCTGACTATATTCTCATGTATGTGTTATGTGTTAAAAGTTGACTATATTATAAGGTGACTGCCATGTGATGTGCTCATTAAGCTAGGGTAGGAGTTAGCTATATTTATAATGTACATGTGATGTGCTCAGCAGGTTATTTTGCCCAACAATATCTATGCCCGCGTCTACGCAACCGACGCCGGGAACGCAAATGTTGTTGTTTATATCGCTGTCCCACTAGATGGAGCTCGGGATACACACGGGCGAGATTCCAGGGGCCTTGATTGCCCGTTTATCAGATGAGGTCCTGAGCGCAGTTGAATAAAAGGGTCTAATGCTCAGGTGGCGCCTTGCGTCCACCTGCCCGTGATGACGCTCAGGACTATTCCGTGGTTTCTTAGTTGTTCCCGTGCCCCAGGCCTACCCTGAATACCCCATGCGTGTGATTGCTTATTGTTACACGACCAGTTAACTCCTCCTCACATCCTTAGTGTGTGGTCATCTAGGGATGGGTTGAGGGGGATTGCCATTCGTTGTGTACTTCATATCTTTCTGATATTATTATTATTATTTAGGGACACGTTTCATGGTTGCATTTCTTTCCTGTGATTGTTATTGTGTAGTGTCTGTGTGATTGTTGCGTTTTTGTTATATCGTTATTGTTTACTGTTAGTTTTATCGTTGCATTTTGTTGTTGTTGTTATGGTTTGGTGTTGGTTTTGTTGTGTATCATCTGCTGCCAGTATTGTTGGTATTGTCTGCTCGCGATGTAAGGCCGGGGTGGATGCCACCCCCTAGGTGGGGTGTGTATGGCATACCCATGTCTGAAGCATGGGTAGCGTTTCTCCCACGTGGTTCCCCATACACCCGGTCCAGCGAGTTGTTTTAGTCCCATGCTCATGGTTGTTTGTTTTTATGATCATTTTGCCTTCTTTCTGTTATTTCTAATGGTGTTATGATGGTAGTCCCGCGCTGGAGTCCTATCCCTCGTACCCCTAATGAGTAAAAGTCGTCTTGCGACGACTTGAGGGGGATATGTTGGGAAAAATAACCTGCTGAGTACATCACATGTACATTACAAATATAGCTAACTCCTACCCTAGCCTGATGAGCACATCACATGGCAGTCACATTACAATATAGTCAACTCTTGCTCTAACCCAACGAACACATAACACAAACATGATAATATAGTCAGGTCAAGGCCGGAGCCGAAGGCCCCATTCCCCATCCAGGCAAATGGTAGACACTCAGACAATGCACCAGTCATCCTCAAGAACGGGAGAGCCACATTAATTTATCACACAGGAGACACTTCGGGGGGGCACTCCCCCATTTTAATTTATCACACAGGAGACACTTCGGGGTTACTCCCCCGTTAGGAGGAACACAAGAAGATACACATGCATATACTAGGGCCTGAGAGCCAAGGTCAAGCAAAAACACACAGAACCACGCACACCTCAAACGCACACACCTCATCGAAAGGAGGATACAGCATAAGACTGTATCACACAGGGACTCAGGACCTTCTTCTGAAGCAGACCTTCCACGGAGGCGAAGCTCTGGACGAACCATCAGCGCTGATTAGGGACTTAGACATATTCGATCTCTCACGCTTTATGACTCTGTATAACCGTTGCCACTTTACTTAATAAATCCAAGGTCCTCGTGCCGACAGACTTTATTACCTCTCCGTCTCATTTTATCTGGTCCAGTAACTAGACAGACCGTTTTTCCCCTCACAGGTATGCCCGGTGTGGTCGGTGCTATTGACGGGACGCACATAAAAATAATTGCGCCATCAAAAGACGAGGACGTGTTCGTCAATAGGGAGAAAGGGCATTCCATCAACACGCAGGTTGTTTTTGATGGAAATTTTAACATAGCCTACTGGATGTTGTTGCAAAGTGGCCTGGAGCTTCAGCTACCCATGATTCGCGCATTATAATGGAGAGCGGTCTGAGGCAGCTTTTTGAGATGTACCAGTTGGGTGTTACTTGCTGGGTGACAGTGGCTATCCCTGCAAGACGTGGCTCTTGACACCCTGCCTCAATCCACAACCAGGAGCACAGTTAAAGTATAACATGTAAGTGATTACGCAGATTACGCTTAGTCCTATGCGTTCAACACATCGTATTGGCTCTTTGACGCCTTTTATTTGTTGAATCCATATTTATTATTGTTTACTGTTTTCCTCCATGTATGCTAGAGCACACAAACATCCACGAAATTTTGTGGAGAGAGGAATTGGGCAGATGAAACGTCGGTTTCATGTCCTCCACGGCGAAATACGCCTCACCCCAGAGAGGGCAAGCACAGTCATCACTGTATGTGCCATTCTACACAACCTCTCCAAACGGAGGAACATTCCACAGCCAGACGATTCAGATTTCAGACTTTATTGTCATTGTGCAAACAACGAAATTGGGGTTCTTCATGAGAGATACAGATTCTCATCAGAGGCTGTTCGTTATTTGATCGTCCTTGTTGGACCTTATGTAGACAATGCTTACTGTGCTAGAGTGGAGGTAGCGCGACAGTCTTGAATTTCTGCGCAGGGGGTTCGACTCCCAAGTGACGCGAATTTATGTGAAGCTTCTCATGCATATGGAATACTTATTCACTAAAGCTTAAGGAATTATATTTGCAATATATATAATATAATATTGCAATACAAGCTGCGCCCGCCGATTTAAGTAGCCGATCTCCGGCTAGACTAAGCCGAAAAACTGCTCCCGACCAGGTTTGGTTGTGAGCATAAGTCACTGGGGCCTGCCCGTAATTCCGACGCCTCATTGTTCCGACGTCTCAATGTTCCGAAATATTTCCCATTAGATCGACATGCCACTATTCCGACGGTTCAATGTTCCGAAAACGAAACCCATTGGTCCGAAGGTCCGTTAGTCCGACTTTTCAAAAAGGAGGCGCATTAGGACTACGGTTCAATATGCCGAATAGGAAAAAGAGTTTTATACCTCGCTCGCTCCCTCTCTCTCTCGACCCAAGAGAACTTTTTTCGGTCGTTCCGCATCCCACAAGTGGCCAGAGTCGTGGATGGAACTTTGATTCCAATTCTCACGCCCCACGTTGATAGCCACGTCTACATCTGCCGGAAGGGATATGCCGCTGTCAACTGCCTGGTGGTGTGCGACCATCAGGGCATCATCCTCGATGTCGTAGCGAGATGGCCTGGAAGCACTCACGACTCCTTTGTGTTCCGCAAGTCCTCCATCGGACGGCTGGCTGCAGCCTCCAGGGGAGAGTGGCGGCTCCTCGGAGACAGTGGCTATCCGCTTAGGCCTCACCTGTTCACCCCAGTGGCTAACCCGGGAGACGTCCACGAGGAACAGTACAACAAAGCCCACCGTCTGGCCCGGTGCATTGTCGAGCGCACGATCGGCAGGTGGAAGTTGCGCTTCCGATGCCTCCACAAGTCCGGCGGAGGGCTCCAGTTTGTGCCAGCCAAGTCGTGCACTGTGATCTGCGTGACAGCAATGTTGCACAACATTGCAGCCAAGGCTGGGGTGGCGTTGGGTGAACCGGACGAGGACGAGGAAGATCCATTCTTTGGAATTTGGTTTGGAATCACGCCGAAGAGTGATCGCGGCTTTTTTTTAACCCCCCCCCCCCCCCCCCCCCATGTCACTAAACATCCCCGTCAACGTGACCAATCCCCGCCATATCCCAGCCTTTTGCCTGCTCCTTTTGCCTTTAATTTTTTTTTGTGGCCTAAATATGTTTTATAGCCTAAAAAGTAGCCTATGTCACAAATCCCCCCACTTCCTCTCACAGATTTTGAGTGCCCTGCCTGCGCAGGGCACTTCTGGACTGTCCCGTTTTATTGTGGCCATTTTAACGTCTTTATTAATAAATTAATTAATAATCTTTATTAATCACCAAACTAAGAACATAAAGGCGCAATGCGTTTTAATAAAACGCATCCAATACACGGAATGTCCGATGGTGACGCCACTGAGGCTATAGCTAACGATGCTCTTAGCGTCCTACGAGTACCTACGAGTACCCCTGGAGTACTCGTTAGTTCCGAGCGTTTTCACAACGTTCGTTACCAACGATGCTTTCGGGAAATGCGGTGAAAACTCTACGATGCCCTTTCGACGCACTTCACGATCCACTTAGGCTAACAACGCTTTCGGGAAACGGGGCCCAGGACTCGGGCGCCTTGTTGATCTTTGGTAGAAGATGAAACAGGCGTTCGCGTGGAGTGTCTGGACCGTCTAAATATATTTTCTGTCAATGTGTGATGTATTTACGTTTTTGGAGATCAGTAAATATATTGCGAATTTGATGTTGCGTGGCCAATTGGAGTGAATCCAGTATGGGTCTGTAATGTAATGTGTTCCCTAACTGTCTGTGTGCTTCTAAGAGGTATTGTTGTGTATCTAAGATGACTATTTTGGACCCTTTGTCAGCGGGTTTAATGACTGTGTTTGTAATTACGCAGGTGTCTAAGGCTACGTTTACATGATGACGGTCTGAACAGAAGACTCAAAAGTGGCGTTGCGTCTTCACTTTTTATTCTGCGTTTAGACGAGCGTTTTCGGGAGGAAATCTGCGTGCATACGGTGACGCAAAAGTGTGTGGAATTCGATTGGGTATGCATGCCAGGCTGCTAGGTGGTGCTGTGATAGACTATCACACAACACCGCCATGTCTGAGCGCATGCGTAGAATCTTCCTTCTCTTATCCGTGCCGCAAAAACCAAAAAGATCCTTCTCTGTTCAGTAATACTAACTGTAAATATCCTGTACATTTCGTGGAAATACTCCTGAATGCTTGTTAGAGCTGCCAGAGCAGCTTGAAGGTCCGACGCATGGAAATAATCAGACATGTTAGTTTATTTCCTTTTACTGGCACATGTATGTGACGTAAACGCGTACGCGACGTTAGCAGATCTGAGCAGTGTTTTGCGTCTTGGCAGTTTAGACGGAAACGCTACGGCGGAGCGTTTTCAACTTTTCCACTCTGGAGGGTAGTTTCAGATTTATGCGTTTTCATTCCCCAAAAACGCCGTCACCGTCTAAACGAAAGGCACTTCCGATAAAATATTTTGTCGTTTTCACCCGCAAGCGTCCTCGTGTAAACGGGGCCTAAGTGCCGTATATTTTTGTTCAGTAATGTTGGGTGTTTCTAAAATGTTGGTTGAGTGGTTATGTATGGTGTGGCAACCCGGCCCGGGCCAATTAAGGACATGCAGAGGACCAGGTGGAGAAGCAGTGCTTAAATAGCCTGCTTCTCCACTCATTCAGGGCTCACCCAGCCATGTGGCTCCTCTACGGAGAGACCGGTCCTCGTGGGTGACGGGATTAAACATGCCTTTTTGGCTTTTGCCCAGCAAAGATGTGTCCTGTTTCGGGAAGTGGTGGTTCACTCACCGTGCTGGGTTACCACAATGGCTATGTGTATTGTTGTGGAGGAGTGCGTTGAGGTTCCCCGACAAGACTGGGCCCACCGGGACGGCCATGGAAATGTTACATAAGTTTGAGGGACCGGTTATATTTATGGACGTCTCTGAGAAATTTGAGTTTATCTGAAATACGAGGGGTGGGGATGAAACTGAGGCCCCTCTCCAGCAGCTGAGTTTCCGTTTCTGAGAGATGGAAGATGGTGAATAGGTTCAGAATGTTAGATTCCTGGGTACGGGGGTGTCCTGTTGGGACTTAGCCCCCGCCCGAAGTTTAACTGATCCAGCCTGTGAAGATGTGAATGGCACCTTCACTGTTTTAAACCATGTTTTAAAAGATGCACATATTCCTGTCTGGCTGTTAGCCGTAATAGTCTGCAGCTGTGGCTCATAGGCTAATTGAGCCACACCCATTCTGGTGCTCCTTGACCCGAGGATTCCAAGGGACGCGTTACGGCAACGTTACGGCTGCGGCACGGAACGGCTGCGACTCTGACCTGCTTGCATTTCCACCGGGCGCGTTACGGCAGCGCAACGTGCGTTGCGAGCCAGCCGTATTCACGCGAGATCACGAGATCACGCGATAATTCCTAAACCTAATGTACTCAACTTCCACTCCCAAAACGACTGCAATTAAATGCCACGCTTTGACCTTCCGGCCATTGCCCTTATAAAAATGATGATTTGGTACATAAATGAAGTTGTGATAGGCTACATGAGCTGAGTATTTCGTTTTATTTTGAAAATTGACCGGATGCTCTATGGCTTTTACTGTTTCACTTCCTGCCCTTCTGGATCTGCTCTGTTGAAATTGACGCGGTTCAGCAACGGCTTGCGGCAAAATAGAAATGCTACGGAATGATAGCGCTGCGGCACGGCGAGCCGCTCCTGGGACGCTGCTGAGACGTTCCGCAGCCGCGCCCGGTGGAAATGGTCTCATTGATTAGAGTGGAACCTATCTGCTGCGGTGACCGATCGAGGAAACTCTTTTTCACACAGACAATGTTGAAGTGCGTGTGATGCAGTGTCTGCTGTCCAATGTATGTCGTCATGAGTTGTGTGAAATTCAGAATGGTGTATTTCGAAAAGTGTGTTGTATTTTATAGTGATGAATAAATTAAGGCGTGTTAATAGGGTCTGATGTGGTGCAGATAAATTATGTGAGAAATTAATGAGGGGGACATAGATTGTGGCCTGCGGGTATTTTTCTACTGTTTTGCGGTGCAGTGCCTGGAGAATGCCCGTTGTCGACTCAAACAGGTTCTCCCTGTGGTTGATGCCCAGAGAGAGCACCACAACCTTTGTGTGTGAATTGGGGGGATTTTTATCTAAGATCCGTGTGATGTGTTGGTATTTGGCACTGGGATAGCTGTCAATTTGGACGTCTATGTGTGTGTGGGAAGGGATCCGACTCAGGTTTGAGTCACCTGTTACATATTTTAAGAATCTAAGCTACCCACACATAGACCCAATGAAGCAGGACCAAACATATAAGCCGTAAATACTATACATAGCCACAAGGGGAGCAAGCCACAGATAGCAGCGCTTTTATATATACGAAGAAGCCGAAGCCAGTACGGCACCCCGGCCACGCCCACTAGGCCACGCCCACTTGACGGTCTCTACCTGAGGACACGAGGTGGGGATCGCCAGGAGAGATCAATAGGTAGACAGCGCAGCAAGCCACCCGGGCCTCAGCCCGGGGGGCTTGAAGTAGATCACGGTATTTTCCTCTCACTCGCGTTAGAAACAATTCCCTCCGTATAGCTTCAGTTACCATACCGAAACATGCCGACAACTTTATAATAAATGAAGTGAGTTCAAAGCAACCCGGGATTGGACAACTTTCTTCGAGAATATGCAATACACCGATGATCACTACGGGCTTGATGGAATGATTAGTCCAATCCCTAACTTTATGCCCCGTAGGATCATGTCTGGTCATTTTGAATATCGTCTTGTTCGGTCGAGGCTTCGGGTCGGTGGTTCCACTCGGCCATCGGCGCTCGGGAGTGATGGTGCGGGGACTTGCCGTGGCCGAATTAAGGGCGTGGTGGAGTCTAAGCTGCACAGTGCGCTGTGAGGGTGTGCTCGTGGACTGGACAGACAGCGGAGGAGACTCTGTTATTTGAGGTGGCTTCAGATTGGGATTGCCTTTTGGGTCATCTCCCTTTGCTTTGATCCATCATCATTGTTTGGTTATGTTTAGCCACCTCGTTGAGTCTCTCAGCTGTACCTGTACCAGTCCGGTTCTGTGGTCTGGGCCGCTGCGGGGTGGAATCTACAGGAGGGGGAGGAGGAGCAGAGTGAGTGGGGGATGGATCTAATTCTATTAAGGGGGAGGCTAATGCCGCTTTTCCACCGCACATGTAGCTCGACTCGACACGACACGACTCGACACGACTCGACACGGTAGCAGCGCGGGTCCTTTTCCACCGCAAATAGTACCTCCGGGACGTGGGCGGGGTCGGCTGCGTGAAAGGGCCGTGACGTATTTTTGTACGCGACGCAAACAACACCTACGTAACCCACACATGGACAGAACCCACATAACAACAATGGAGAACATCGATGCGATGGTATTCGTGTTCATATTATTAGCTGGCATGTTGAAGAAGTGGAATATGTTGGCTGCGGCGCTGCTATGGCTGTTACCAGCATGGTTGCCATGTCGCTCTCGTGACTTCGTCACACTCTCTGGCCAATCAGTGGCCGGCCGTCTGCCGACGTCACCTTTTAGCATCGGCTCAGCCGCTTGGAACCTAGAGCGAGGCGGTACTAGAAAAAGCAGCCACTTCAGGTACCAGATACCATGTTTTCGCGGTGGAAACGCAAAAAATGCGAGCTGAGTCGAGTCGTGTCGAGCTGGTACCATGCAGTGGAAAAGCGGCATAAGGTGACTATGTGGCTGAGATTATGTGTGTTAATGTTTGAGTGTGCAGTCGCTGGGCGAACGCTGTGAGGACAACGGGCTGCGCAGTGAGGGTGTGACCGTTTTGAGGACCCGGAATTTAAGTAACGACAGTTGATCAAAGTAGCCGGAACGGGAGTCGACGTCTTCAATGTTATCCCTAACGAAGGTGTTCAAGGCCTTAACGCAACGGAGTTGGCCGGCGGATGATTTAATATACACGGTTAAAAGGGGAATAGCGATGCGAGCCTGGGGGAATTTACTTCTGGCTGTCCTAATTAGCCGTCGGGTGTCTTTAGTTATTGTAAGTGCCGTTTGCTCCCTAAGGCAGTTGTTTATACCAATCGATAAAACAATGAGTTTGGTGTCCGGTCTGGGAGACGTGTGTCTAAGTAGGACTGCTGTCATGTGTCTGAGCGTAGCTCCTGGGAAACATTGTATCTAGTCCAGTTTTACTTTTGGGATACGGGCTAAATTCGAATCGCCCATGATGATTATGGATTTTCTAATCGGGAGGGACCACATAGTGGCCTTGCGATTTATGTAGGGGTGTATGCGGGGCTGGTGATAAGAAGAACTGAGTAGTGATGAAGAGGAGGGGGAAGGAGAAGATGGAGCCTGGTGACTCAAGGCTCGGTTCCACCAGACGCGTTACGGCAACGTTACGGCTGTGGCACGTCTTGGCCGCGGTCACCGCAGCAGATAGGTTCCACTCTAATCAATGAGACCATTTCCACCGGGCGCGGCTGCGGAACGGAGCAGATCGAGCAGGGCAGGAAGTGAAAAAGTAAAAGCCATAGAGCATCCGGTCAATTTTCAAAATAAAACACAATAAATAAAACACCAACATTATTACGTCATGACCGGTCGCACCAGGTCAGCAGTCAATCAATCAAAGGGTCTCAAATCATCCTTTTTATAAGAACAATGTCAGAAAGGACAAAGCCTGGCATTTAATTGCAGTCGTTTTGGGAGTGAAAGGTGAGTGCATTAGGTTTAGGATTATCACGGGATCTCGCGATCTCGCGTGAATACGGCTGGCTCGCAAGGCAGCGTTGCGCTGCCGTAACACGCCCGGTGGAAATGCAAGCAGGGCAAAGTTGCGGCCAAGACGTGCCGCCGCCGCCGATTTGTAGCTGTGGAACACTGCCGTCTATGTCTGAATGTCACCCAGTGTTTTGGTGAAATAAATGAATCAAATAATAGCAAAGTAATGCATATTTATTATTTTTTTTAAGTATTAAAACAAAACTTCTTGGCCTTGTTTATTTTGTCTGAAATAGAACGGCTAAAATGTTAACTGTCAGAGAAAAACACTCATATCTTTACATTATCAAGATTAGTATTTAGACTAATTGTACGGCTGGTTTTACCCTGCATAAATAAATTCTGGACCAGATACATACAACTGAGATTACGATGGTGTACATATTTGGTAAAAACTTACTGAACCTCTATATTATTGCATGCATCGTTCATCAAGTCGTCAATAATGAGCAGATTTCTAGTATGGACTGGTAAGATTGCATCATCACATAGAGATTTGGGGATCCCTTCTACAAAGTGAATGTTCCTTATTTTAAGCAAATCATCATATATGGGCTGCCAGCATGAATAAACATATACTATATTTTCAATCTTTTCTGAGAATAACCGATCCATATTTTCAATGACTGTTTTGACAAAGTAGGTTTTGCCGCTGTTTGAAGGTCCCGATACTACCATGCTGAACGGGTGTTGAAGTCTAGGGTCGAACGTAGTGTGTACAACAGCCATCTCGGCGGTCTGTGTGCATCTCCTCTGATGGACGGATGTATTGTGACCATAGAACCGTGAAACATTTGACAGTTAACATTCTTTATTAACACCGACATGATTATTAGCACAGTCATTCATCATTAATACATGATGCATAAAAAAAGTATATACAGATACAATATGAATACACCCCAAAATACAGAAATGATTAAAATAAAAAAGATGAAAGAAGAGAACATGGATCATTTGAAAACATTAAAAAACAAAATAGTTATTAACATGATTATAGTATAGTATGATTTGACACAATATGCATACCCGCTCAAAAATATAAAATGAATAAAAACATGGATCATTTAAAAACGATATGTAAAAAGAAGAAGAAAAACATGGATCATGTGAAAAAGTGAAAAACAATAAACAAAATGGTTAATAACCGTAAGGAAGCGTGGTGTAAAACTACCTCGTCACTTCATGATCAAGTGAGCCAGTGCCCACAGCGACTCTGCCAAGTAATCGTGACTGTGCCTGCCTTAGGTCGTCCCGGGTGTCAAGGTGGGATCTTACCCGTCGTTGGCTAACCAGCCTTCCATACTGGCTTATTGCAGGATGCCGTACCTGGGATACGATCAATCCCCACCTATATGGTGGTATAGATCGCAAGGTGGAGGGATGGAGACAGAGTCTTCAGCCGCATCTGCCCTATGCAGCGTGTGTGTGCGTAAAAAATACACATCAGGGCAACTATAAAACAAAAGGTAATTTATCCGAGTTAAAATTATTAAAGTGTTGCAGCAGCAGTAGTGGCATTTGAAAGGTAAACCCACTACTTCCGAATCCAATTTGACAACATAGCATGTATGACTCCTTCTAAGCAGATGTGGCGTCAACCCACCTATTGTCCTTAACTCTGGGTGATGTGAAAGAAAACAAAAATCACAATATTAAAACTTGCATTTTCAATATTGGGCGACTCACTTCTGTCTTAACCGTTACTCAAAATCACAATTCTCTTCATAATCCTACCCGATTGCCCTTCACTATCTATTTAAATTGGACGACCTAATTCAACCTTTTATTCTACCTATTGATTGCATTTAGTGTTTTCCACATTTTGATTCACTACTATACCAAACCCAAACCCTCTACGTTGTCCTTATCTAGTTTATTCAACACTGAATTGATACATTATTTCCATTTACTAATTAACCATGTTGTTTTATCTGAAGTATGCTTGTGTATCCCCTTGGGTATCCCATCACTCTGAGTAGGGGAGGGTTCTCCCCTACCTCGGCGGCCCCGACACACACACGAGAACAGGCTCACACACACATCCTTTCTTATTTTATTTTACTTATTTATTTTAAATGACATTCGTCATTGTGGATAACCTGAATTAGAAATTTGGATAACGTTTTATCATACTTATTTGTCTAATTTTTAAGTATTGCAGATTGTTTTTTCTAAATTATAAGATCACTTTTAATAAATTGTCTATTACTTATCATAATCTCTAAGAAAATACTTTATTTGTGTTGTTATCTTGACACCTAGACCTCGTCAGGTCCAAGCACCAAAATAACATCCACCTATCCACGCAGAGTCCATGGGTTGGGTCTGCTCCTCTTTTGATGAGTCACTTTACCCTGGCGCCATTGAACCCATTGACTCCTGTGGAGTGTGGTGTGCAGACAATTTTTAACACTAATTGCTCATGTTTTGGATTCTAGATAATTATTCCTGAATCCTGTGATCACCATGTAACTTGATCATGGACATATCGACACTCGGCTAGGAGGAGATGGGGATCGAACTAACAACCTTTCAGTTGCAAGACACCCTCTACTTCCTGAGCTAAACCGACCCCCAGCCTCCTCTCCGCTGATTTATTACCTCTGTGTCGGTCCGCGTCCGCCCTTTTTTCTTTCTTTACATTCCTCTCCCTTCTCCAAACACCTTCTCCCTCTGATGTCCGGCAGGGGGCGGTGTAGTTGGGGAAGGGTAGGGTTGGAGTGGTCCAGTAGGGGGCGGTGTAGTTGGGGAAGGGTAGGGTTGGAGTGGTCCAGCAGGGGGCGGTGTAGTTGGGGAAGGGAGTGGTTGGAGTGGTCCAGTAGGGGGCGGTGGAGTTGGGGAAGGGTAGGGTTCAAGGAAAGCCCAAATTTGGCGGAGGGGGAGGTGTGGCTTGGGACTGAGTGAGAGAACTCAAAAAATGGCGGCCGTGATGCTATAACTCTGTGGGGCCTGTCTAACACACGAGGGCGGATGAGAGACTAGGGGGTAACTCTTGTCACTCTTGGAGGAGGAGAACGAGAAAAAAGGAGGAAAAAACAGAGGGGGGGCAAAAAACAACAACAGGGCCTAGAGACGTTATTCAATACATCCAGATATTCCTCATAGCCAATAGTCCTTATCCATCCTTATTGATTAATCTGGTTCAACAGACTAAACCGTCAACCAACGCGGCAAAGAGATATTGTTTAGTATCGTTAGTTTATCTATCGCGACAGGTCCAGCAGTAATTCAAAGAAACACAGTAAAAGAGATATCATTTATCCTTGTCAACTTATCTAGGTCTAGTTTTAACGGGTCAAACAGTAAATTGAAGCAACACAGTAAAAAAGGGTTATTTATCATTGTCAATTTATCTATTTCTGCAGGTCAAGCCATAGACCAAAGCAATACGGCAGAGAGACATTATTCATTATTATCGATTTATCTATTCCTACCTTTACCCGTTTCAACGGGCAAAGATAGAGCGGACCACGCATACACACCCACTGATTCACTCACAGGTTCTCTCTTTCCCTCTATCAAGCTTTCTCTCACGCAAACGTACACACCCAAACGCACGTTGACGCATACTCGCTGACACGCACGTACACACTGACGTACACACACATGCACACACTCACACAAACGCACGTATACGGTCTCACTCACTTTCTCTGTACTGTGTGTTAGTGTGTCTCTCTGTACTGCCTTAATGGTGTGGGTCAACAGATGGGGGTGAAGTGTGTTCTCTCTCTCTCATTCTTTCCTCACCCCCCTTAGGGTCAGGCAGCAGCTAGGACCGTTAACAGATAAGCCTGGAATGCAACATCCTGAACTATCCATCATGGAACAAGGCCTAATAACTATCTCTCACACACAAAAAGATCCTTCTGTCCCTTCATTCACAAATAACTTTTCACTTTATTATATATAACTTAATACTGCTCCCCCTTTCCAAATTTCTATATACACAAAACTACGAAGCTGACCACCGAAATTGGTACAGGCCTCGTCAGGCCGAACCAAAACACCCTCACAGGTTCTAACTTCCATACAATTCTAGGGAGGGGAACTACAACATGAGGTGGAGTAGAGGACTTCAAATATGGTGGACGGGGACCTCAAATGGGAGGACTACACATATGGGAAAGGGGATTACACTCTGGGCCTGAAAACCATACAGAGTCCCTTCTCGTGGTCCTGAAACAACCGTTCATTGCTAGAAAAACACGCACTCTATCGCTACCTCCAACTGTCTAGAGGGAAAATGGTCCCTCTCGATCGTCCTCCGACTTTAGCTCTCCTTGCTATCTCTCCTTGCTATCTCTCTCGCTCCCTCTCACACAAACGCACACACCCAAACTTCACACACGGCTCCTCTCATTCTGTCTCCCGCAGACGCACACACATGAACATTGCCTCTTGCGTACTCGCGCACACACAGAATCGCTCACAGCCTTTCTCTCTCTCTTTCTGACACACATGCACAGGGAGTCTGGACAGAGATATATGCCCAGCCGCTCACACCTTACTAGTGAGGGGCATCAGGTGTCTACTATTCCCGTCCGCTGTGGTCAATGCAATTATCCGTCTGCTACCGCACTCACAATCATCAGACACAGCAAAATAGCGTTGAGCATAACAAAGCAAGCAAGCGTTGCACACATAGCATTTATCATTGATTTATTTATTTCTATATTTAGCCGGCCCACACATACGCTCGCTCTCTTTCTTTCTCTCTCTCTGGGCCTCTTACACACACACACAGCCACTCTGTCTCTCTCTCTCACGCGCATACACACAGTCTCTCTGTCTCTCTCTCACCCATGCTTCCCTATTCTTCCAACCACGCTGACTCTCGTTCTTGACTCCATACAAACGCACTTGCTCTCTGGTCGTGAAGGTGGGGGTGAGAGGTCTCTGCTATCCCTAGTCTGCGTCAGTTCAGGTGTCTGTCCGTCAGTCCCCGCATATGCAATGAATATATGGCCAAGAAATCGTTGTGCTTCTTCGGGCACCTCAGATTCACTTATCAAGGGCGGCGAGCCTTAGGCCTTGAGGGTGTTCTTTCACCACGCAACGAGCCTAGTTGATCTTATTCTCATTTACCTTTTTCCTCTGGGTGCCACTCATGCCCCAGGCATACCGTTTCCATTACTTGGCCATCGGTAGTCTTGTATCACTATGCCCGATTCTTATAGGCCCTAGGGTCTCGAGGGTATTCCTTCACCATGCAACGAGCCTAGTTTATCTTATTCTCATTTATTTTTCCTCTGGGTGCCACTCATGGCCCAGGCATCCATTACTTAGCTATCGGTAGTCTTGTATCACTATGCCCAATTCTTATAGGCCCTAGGGTCTCGAGGGTATTCCTTCACCATGCAACGAGCCTAGTTTATCTTATTCTCATTTCTTTTTCCTCTGGGTGCCACTCATGGCCCAGGCATCCATTACTTGGCCATCGGTAGTCTTGTGTCACTATGCCCGATTCTTATAGGCCCTATGGTCTCGTGGGTATTCCTTCACCATGCAACGAGCCGATATTCGATGTGTCATGCGTTCAGGGTCAATCGGGTTTATGGGGAAATGCTGGGATGCAGTCCTATTCGTCCCCACGAGATATCCCGTAGCGAACCGCTCTCACAGTCTCACCTCCTAATGTGGTTCCTATATAACTATGCAGAGTTTGGATTTTATCAACAGGTTCTGCCTACCTTTTGTTGGGCGGCCGCGAGGTGAGACTGCAGGAATCGGTCCGGTGCTCCGGGGTCCCGAGGTCGTGCCGCTCTCCGTCTCTCGTTTCCCAGTTGCGGTTCAATTCAGAAAAAATCACGTCGGGGTCGCCAATTTGGGGGAAAAACGGTCTGTCTAGTTACTGGACCAGATGAAATGAGACGGAGAGGTAATAAAGTATGTCGGCACGAGGACCTTGATTTATTAAGTAAAGTGGCAACGGTTATACAGAGTCATAAAGCGTGAGAGATCGAATATGTCTAAGTCCCTAATCAGAGCTGATGGTTCGTCCAGAGCTTCGCCTCCGTGGAAGGTCTGCTCCAGAAGAAGATGAAGAGTCCCTGTGTGATACAGTCTTATGCTGTATCCTCCTCTTGATGAGGTGTGTGCGTTTGAGATGTGTGTGGTTCTGTGTGTTTTTGCTTGACCTTGGCTCTCAGGCCCTGGTATGTGCATGTGTATCTTCTTGTGTTCCTCCTAACGGGGGAGAGCTCTCAAAATGTCTCCTGTGTGATTAATTAAAACGGGGGAGTGCCCCCCGAAGTGTCTCCTGTGTGATAATTTAATGTGGTTCTCAGGCCCTGGTATGTGCAGGTGTATCTCTTGGTTCCTCCTAACGGGGGAGAGCTCTCAAAATGTCTCCTGTGTGATAAATTAATGTGGCTCTCCCGTTCTTGAGGATGACTGGTGCATTGTCTGAGTGTCCACCATCTGCCTGGGTGGAAGAAATGGGGCCTTCGGCTCCGGCCTTGACCTGACTATTATCATGTTTGTGTTATGTGTTCGTTGGGTTAGAGCAAGAGTTGACTATATTGTAATGTGCCTGCCATGTGATGTGCTCATCAGGCTAGGGTAGGAGTTAGCTATATTTGTAATGTACATGTGATGTACTCAGCAGGTTATTTTTCCCAACATATGCACGCAGATTTCCTCCCGAAAACGCTTGTCTAAACGCGGAATAAAAAGTGCAGACGCAACGCCACTTTTGCGTCTTCTGTTCAGACCGTCATTGTGTAAACGTAGCCTTAGACACCTGCGTAATTACAAACACAGTCATTAAACCCGCTGACAAAGGGTCCAAAATAGTCATCTTAGATACACAATAATACCTCTTAGAAGCACACAGACAGTTAGGGAACACATTACATTACAGACCCATACTGGATTCACTCCAATTGGCCACGCAACATCAAATTCGCAATATATTTACTGATCTCCATAAACGTAAATACATCACACATAGACAGAAAATATATTTAGACGGTCCAGACACTCCACCCAAACGCCTGTTTTATCTTCTACCAAAGATCAACAAGGCGCCCGAGTCCTGGGCCCCGTTTCCCGAAAGCGTTGTTAGCCTAAGTGGATCGTGAAGTGCGTCGAAAGGGCATCGTAGAGTTTTCCCCGCGTTTCCCGAAAGCATCGTTGGTAACGAACGTCGTGAAAACGCTCGGAACTAACGAGTACTCCAGGGGTACTCGTAGGTACTCGTAGGACGCTAAGAGCATCGTTAGCTATAGCCTCAGTGGCGTCACCATCGGACATTCCGTGTATTGGATGCGTTTTATTAAAACGCATTGCGCCTTTATGTTCTTAGTTTGGTGATTAATAAAGATTATTAATTAATTGATTAATTAGGGTTAAAATGGCCAAAATAAAACGGGACAGTCCAGAAAATGTTTGCGCAGGCAGGGCACTCAAAATGTGTGAGAGAAAGTGGGGGGATTTGTGCAGACTGTGACATTTTTAGGCTATTTAGGCTATAAAACATATTTAGGCCACAAAAAAAAATTAAAGGCAAAAGGAGCAGGCAAAAGGCTGGGATATGGCGGGGATTGGTCACGTTGACGGGGATGTTTAGTGACATGGGGAGGGGGGGGGGGGGTTAAAAAAAAGCCGCGATCACTCTTCGGCGTGATTCCAAACCAGCAGCGTAATCCGGGAGGCCGTCCCGAAACGGATCTTCCTCGTCCTCGTCCTCGTCCGGTTCACCCAACGCCACCCCAGCCTTGGCTGCAATGTTGTGCAACATTGCTGTCACGCAGATCACAGCGCACGACTTGGCTGGCGCAAACTGGAGCCCTCCGCCGGACTTGTGGAGGCATCGGAAGCGCAACTTCCACCTGCCGATCGTGCGCTCGACAATGCACCGGGCCAGACGGTGGGCTTTGTTGTACTGTTCCTCGTGGACGTCTCCCGGGTTAGCCACTGGGGTGAACAGGTGAGGCCTAAGCGGATAGCCACTGTCTCCGAGGATAATCTGCGTAATAACTTACATGTTATACTTTAACTGTGCTCCCGGTTGTGGATTGAGGTAGGCTAGAGCCACGTCTTGCAGGGATAGCCACTGTCACCCAGCAAGTGACACCCAACTGGTACATCATATATATATATATATATATATATATATATATATATATATATATATATATATATATATATATATATATAGGGTTTACCGCGCTCAATTGCACTGAAGACGGGAGTTTAGAATTATTTAGGGTTTTTTTTTGTTGGTGAAAGATAGATACGGGGAAGCTCTTTTCTTGTGTGGGAAAAGGGGTTGGTTCGCCTGTGCCTGGTTTGCTGACGTGGTAGGCGACTGCTGCTGTACAGAGAAGTTGATTCGTTTTGCAGTGTCTAGGCCTGAGTGGTAGTATCCGACAAAATAAGAAATGCCTAACGTTGAGTTGGATGACTTTTTTGAGTCTCCATCCGAACCTTTATTCGACAGGTTAACGAAAGATCAGTTGTGTCAGGTAGTTGTGACACAGTTTGAGCAGTGCGTACCACCCTCAGAGCCAGGGAGCTCTTGAGTGGTTTCATCTCACACTAAAATCGTTGTTGTGTGGGTACTGTTCGGAGCTCCAGCGCGACTGGGAGGATGGCCTTCCATGGTTACTGTTGGCTGCTCGGGAAGTGTCGCAAGACAGTCTTGGGTTTAGTCCAAACTAATTGGTATTCGCGCATAAAGTACGTGGGCCGCTCTCAGTGTTAAAAGATGGCTTGCAGGAGTCTGCGCCTCCGGTCAATCTTATTGATTATATAGATGGCTTTCGTCGCAGATTGTTTTTAGCGTGGCAGTGTGCTGCGGAAAATCGGTGTAAATCACAAGCGCGGATGAAGAAAGTGTTTGACCGAAAAGCGGAGCCTAGGCTCTTTAGTCCAGGCGACCAGGTTTTAGCCCTGTTGCCAATACCTGGCTCACCGTTTCGTGCGCGATTTACCGGTCCGCATGTAGTTGTTCGTCAAGTGGCAGAGCTTGATTATTTGATTGCTACACCAAACCGGAGAAAGTCAACTCAGCTCTGTCATGTCAATTTATTAAAACGGTATTACACTCAGTCCCCCAGGGTGGAGGTGTCTGTTGAAAAGGTTGATGCTGTTGAAAAAATCATTCCTTGAAATAATCAAGTTGATGCTGTTGAAAAAATCATTCATCCTTCCTCATTCATCCTTCCTCTGCCATCTCCGGTGGCAGAGGAAGGCAGCCCCGATGATGATGATGAGGAAGTCGGCCCCGATGACAGTATTTTGTTACCACGGTTAAAAAATTCTGAGATGCTTCAAAATCTGGATGGCCTGGTAGGTCATATGCCTGATAGCCAGAGGGGGGTGTTAAAGTCTTTGATTTTTTCCTTTTCTTCTTTGTTCTCCGATACTCCGACATGTACGAATCTGATTGAGCACGACATTGAGGTGGGAAACGCTGTGCCCATTAAACAACGGTTTTATCGTGTTCCATTAGTCAGGGCAAAAATCTTGGAGGGGGAGGTCCAGTATTTGCTGGAAAATGGCCGATGCGCTGTCTCGTGCGCTGTAAAGTTGTTTTGCCTGTCATTTCTCTTTTTCCCAATAGCTGTCCTCATCTTGAACTGGACAGGAGGTGGAGAGTGGTGATGGTGTGCAGAGATCCAGTGTGAGGTTGTATGGGGTTGCAGAGTGTAGCCTATTTGACAGATCGGTTGAGGATGGTGAATAAAGTGTTGTTGTCCCATTTGATGTTTTTGGGGGGTTTTATTTGAATGGTTTTGGATGTATACTAAAATGACAGAATCCCATCTCGGTGGGCTGCTGTTTTAAGGGGGGGGATATGTGACGGCCCAGCTAACCCCGCCCACGGGCAGATTGGATTATTGGTGTTTTCCTTGTCTCTGCTCAGGGGCGTGTGATTGGCTGGAGGATAAAAGGCTATACGGATCCAACATGGCGGGGTTTCTCTCCTCCTTGCGGGTTTTGGCTTCTGCTGTGTTTAGTAGAATGCTCCTATACTGATCGACACCACATCTTGAGTTCTTCCTTTACACTGACTTACACCACACTTATGTAAGGTTAATGATTTGGCAGCCGTTGTTGTCTAGTTGTTTAATAAATGTCCTTATTATGATTGAAATTTGCGTGGTCTCCCCTTCTATGTGGCGTACCTAGAGCCAGTACGTTACACACAATATATTAATTAATATATACACCTCCACACACACATTAACACACATCAGCTCAGCCCCAATATATTAATTAATATATACACCTCCACACACACACATTAACACACATCAGCTCAGCCACAATATATTAATTAATATATACACCTCCACACACACACATTAACACACATCAGCTCAGCCACAATATATTAATTAATATATACACCTCCACACACACATTAACACACATCAGCTCAGCCACAATATATTAATTAATATATACACCTCCACACACACACACACACACACACACACACACACACACACACACACACACACACACACACACACACACACACACACACACACACACACACACACATTAACACACATCAGCTCAACCACAATATATTAATTAATATATACACCTCCACACACACACATTTAGACACATCATCTCAGCCACAATATATTAATTAATATATACACCTCCACACACACATTAACACACATCAGCTCAGCCACAATATATTAATTAATGTATACACCTACACACACACATTAACACACATCAGCTCAGCCACAATATATTAATTAATATATACACCTCCACACACACACATTCACACACATCAGCTCAGCCACAATACACCTCCACACACACATTAACACACAGTTCAGTTCAGCCACATAGATACCCTGGTATCCTGGTCAATCTGATGCCACCTCTAATTAATTTAATTCGGCCACGTTAAGTCCCCTCACCGTCACTCCCGAGCGCCGACGGCCGAGTGGAACCACCCGAAACGAAGCCTCGAGCGAACAAGAAAATGACCAGACACGAACAAAAAAATGACCAGACACGATCCCACGGGGCATGAAGTTAGGGATTGGACTATTTGATCCATCCAGCCCGTAGTGATCATCGGTGACTCAACCCTGAGTCGGGTCCCTCCCCACACACACACAGACGTCCACATGGAGAGTTATCCCGGTGCCAAATAGCAACACGTCACACAGGTCTGAGATAAACATCCAAGATCCACACCAAGATTGTGGTGCTCTCTCTGGGCCTCAACCACAGGGACAGCCTGTTGGAGCCGGCCGCCAGGACCCCCACAACAACCTCACCGGCCCCCGCGGGGCCCTGCTCCCTCTGGGTTCCCCTGGGGCCCTCACCGGCCCTGGAGGTGAGGGCCGCACTCTCTCAGGCCTCTCTCTCTCTCTCTCTCTCTCTCTCTCTCTCTCTCTCTCTCTCTCTCTCTCTCTCGCTCCCCCCGCTGAGAAGAGGGTTAGACCCCCCGACGCATCTACGAGGCTACACACACATACACACACACACACAAACATCGAACACACACGCACAAACACACACACACACACACACACACATACACACACGTACTTACATAAACAGACACACACACAATAACACGCACGTACACACACACACACACAGTCTTAGCGTGTCAAGATGTAACCCCCGTCATGGCCCCCCCAGCGTCTAACATAGTGCTGTTTGACTCAACATGGCCGCTCTGACGGCTGCAGACTCAAACGCTTCACTCTGTTTCTACTGGTTTAAGCCTGCGCCCCTGGAAGACGGTTAACTATTGAACACATTAGCATCGTTCATTTTTGTTATTTAACACACACACACACACACACACACACACACACACACACACACACACACACACACACACACAGACACACACACACACGACACACCTGTGTCTCCTTCAACCTAATCCTGTTGGCCAGAAGGTGAACTGCACCGAGGTGGATTCACCGCCTCTTGGTTAAAGGTTGTATTAGCGATTCTGGTTGCCCTGACTTCCGTTGCGAGATTCCAAAAAAACAGAGCCAGCTAGCCCCTCCCTCCTATGTTTTGAAAATGATCATGGACGCGCATTATCATGAACGTGCATGAAAATGCAACAGGAATTTGTAGCTACCACTTCGCGTGCACAAGCGCGAAACACCACAACACCCACCCCTTGTCTGTGACTGGTTGGAACACTGTATATTTTGATTTTGAGGTGTTGGTTGTACCATTTGTTTCTGTGTGCGATCTCGGAGCCTAGGCTGCCTAGAGAGACGCGGTTTTTTGACAGCCTGCTTATGGGACGGGCAGCTAGCGGATCGTGAGGAAAAAGCAGATGAATGTGATACTTTATGTTTCAATCAGAATCGCTGATAAAACCATTAATATGAATTAAATGAGGGCTATCAAATTAACGTGTTAATTTCGATTAATTAATCACAGTGCCCTTTGACCCGGTGCCTCATTTGCGTTGAAACAAAATGGAGGCAGACGAGAAGACGCTGCTCGGCCCCGTGCATGGAAAGTTCAAGTTTAAACTCCCGGACGGAACTGTAGACAGCAACACCGTTATCTGCAATCTCTGTAGTAAGGAATTTTCCTATCACCGGAGTTCATCAACCCTTAAATATCACCTCAACGCAAAACGTTTGGTAGCAAGCTCGCAGGTACGAGCTGCCACAGCCCCTGAAGCTGGCGCTAGCAGCCAGCCTCGTCAAGACACACTCGACTGAGATGCATTGAATCTAGAGTGAGATGGAAATGTTATTAATTTGATCTTAATATGTTAATGAAAGACATGTTTTAAATAAAAGAGACATTTAACTTTAAAATCTATTATGTGAATTATTCATTGAATCACGAGGGAGACCGGGGGAGGGAGGGAGACGGGGGAGGAGGGGGAGACGGGGAGAGACAGAGAGAGAAAGAGACAGAGAGAGATTGTCCGGCCGTCTGTCTGTGGTTTCTTTCTACAACTGACAAAGAGACACTGAGGCAACCCCCCCCCAACCAAAACCCATGGAAGAGGTCCCAGAATAATATCGGAAAAACATTTGTTGTTCTATTAATAATTTCTGATTAATAGATTATTATTCCTAAGGCACTTATGGAAGCATTATTCAATAACAAAACGAGAAATCATCGGCTGAACACACGAGAACATTCAGTTGGATCCACTGAGTTGTTTATTACAATTATGCTTCATTAACAAATAAGACAGAAAAATAGTCCCTTACATGTACACAATAAACACGAGGACTAAAACAATAGAAGCAGCAGACTTTACAAATCATCAACGGGTGACCACTTATCTTTAATAACTGAACATGTCCTGCGGCCGTTTGGTTCCGAAAGATCAAGATTCAGTCTTAAGTAATTCACAACATGCAACATTATGCCATAAACCTCTTGGTTATTATGAATAAAATATAAAATCAACCCCTAAGAACAAAATTGGTGCCGTCTGAAATTATATAAACATTTACCATCAATAGGTATTTTATATACGTTTCAAATGATAAATGTGCTTATCTAACTATGGGAGATCTTAAAAGTCTATTCATAGTTTATCATGCTATACTTTAAAGAAGAGAGAGAGAGAGAGAGAGAGAGAGAGAGAGAGAGAGAGAGAGAGAGAGAGAAAGAGAAGAGACTGTAAGACTGATTGCCACAGAGACACTGAGTCATCAGCCCTCTGTTTGTGTGTGTGTGTGTGTGTGTGTGTGTGAGAAATTTACGGGCGCGCAGGGGCACCGCACGCCCGTAAATACAACGCTGAGGCCCCTCCCCTTCCGCTGAGGGATGACGCTTTACCCCGGCCCCCCTACCCAGAGCCCCGGGAGGAGGTCCTTTTTTTTTTTTACAACCGACACAGAGAGGCTGAGGACATAACACCTAACACCAACCCCGGGAGGAGGTCCTCCTGGTTGAAGGAGGACCAGAAGGTGTGGAGGTGTGTCAGTGTGTCTGAGGACCCTCCGCCACCTGGGGACACTCTGTAGAAGGACAGAGAGCCAGCAGGCCGGTCCAGATACACTCCTACTCTGGTGGAGCCAGCGGGGGGGAGAGGGAGGGCTGTCACTGTACCGTTGTACCGGGCAGAGTAACTATCA
Organism: Gadus morhua; assembly: GCF_902167405.1. Classification (NCBI taxonomy): domain Eukaryota; kingdom Metazoa; phylum Chordata; class Actinopteri; order Gadiformes; family Gadidae; genus Gadus; species Gadus morhua. Next base: position 360,961 of record NW_021964145.1, on the reverse strand, counting down.
TCATAACAAAGAAGACTCCAGGACTTTTTGTTCCATCCAAGCAGGCTGTCACCACCCAGTCCTCTCCTTGTGATTCCTCTGTATGTCACTCCTATACCAACCCCTCCTTCCCTCTCTACCTCCCAGTAACAGCGGCCAGTCAGAGCCTCTCTACCCAACACCTGGGGCCAGTAGTCAAATCTGTCTGGGTGATCCGGATACGACTGGCCCCCTCTAACCCGCGTCACCTTCCTGTTGTCCTCAGACAGAGAGAGTCGTCTGTGGGCCGTGTTGGGGTCCAGTGTGAGGTCACAGGCATCTGAGGGAGAACCAGACATGATGAGCTGCTGAACCATTCTTCATCCTCATCATTATCATCATCATCTCATCATCATCATCATCATCATCATCATCTTTATCACTAGTAATGTTGTCCTGCGCTCTTAGTACATAAACATAGATATGTACACATACATACATATACATATGTACACATTCATAGATACACACACCTCAACAATAACGTTATGAAAACATCAACAACAATAGTATGAATAGATCAACAACAATATAATGAAAACATCAACAACAATGCTATGAGTACATCAACAACAAACATCTCTCCTTGGATCCAGGACTTACCAAAGACAAGCAGCTCAGCGCTGTGATTGGCCGTGCCAGCGCTGTTGCTCGCTATGCAGCAGACCGTGTTCACGCCATACCTCACCCCTCTGACGAAGACGAACCCCCTCTCCACCCAGGCCTCTGATTGGTTGTCTGTGCCATTCCTCTCCAGGGGCCTGCCGTTGTGGAGCCACTCTACTGTGGGCTCCGGCGTGCCGCTGGCGTGGCAGGTGTAGCGGGCCGTTTGGCCCACGGGTAACACGTGGGTAGAGGAGTGGAACTCTGTGATGCTGGGGGCCTCCTCCTCCTCCGTGGGCATCACTGAACCTGAAGAAACCAGGAGGAGAGGAGTGAACGT